>NC_053157.1:138331406-138403906 GCF_016835505.1 Polypterus senegalus
TAGCACACCGTGTAGAAATAAGCCTGAGACTAAAGGTGCTTTTGAACAGTGTGTCAAGTGGAGGACAAGTAGCATTAGCCAAGGCAGACTCTGATTTTCCCATCATTCTCTTTTCTTCTAACAGGGTCAGTAATGTTACATAAGTGGCTTTTCTGATCAGCTTATGGAGGAGTTGGGCAACCCTGATTTTTCCCAGCAGTCTACTGCTTAGTACCGTGCACTGGTTTTAATGAAGTAGTTAATATCCCCAGAAGCTTGTTAAACACATTTAAGGACCTACATGTCTTCAGAAAGAGCAGCCTGCACTGGCATTTCTTGTACAAAAAGTTTTTGTTATATCTAACAAAAGCAGTCTCCTGTTCAGATGGAGCCCCGGGTATTCATGAGCCTACACCACTGCCCCACCAAATGATCACATGGTTTATCTCCGGGGCACCACCAACCTCTTTATTTTTGTAATGTTCATTCATTGGTGGTTCTCCCTAAACCACATGAACAAGTCCTATAATATATTTTTATACTTCTGATTTTCATTATCAATGCAGCCTACAATGGAGGAATAATCAGAGAACATCTGTTGATGGCATGCATTGGCTTAGTGGTTAAAATTATTTGTGTATGCAGTGAAGAGAAACAGGGCTGCTTACCACATTAATAAATGGTCTCCTTGCAGTAATATAGTTTACAGTAATATAGTTTATGATCTAGGACAATGTGGAGGTATCTATCGCCATCACTTTAAGTTTACTCCGCAACAGAAGTGGCTGGATAGTGTTAAAGGCACTAGAGAAATCAAATCATGATCCTGATTATATTGTCTGCTTTGTGCAGCTTGGAATATATTGTAGTTTATAGTGATGTAGTTGTCAGTTTAGAATAAAACACAACTGATCATTGATCGATCAGAGCTTGGTTCTTCCAAGATCTCATGCAACTTCCATTTTAAATTTGTCAATGTACAAATATAAGCTTGAGTTATGAGAAACAAGAAGGACCACAGGGAAAATAAGCTACTTGCTGGCAAGGTGACAACTAGCAAAATGACATGCCAACCTCCACTTCCCTGCTGAGTTTGAATACTTGATGCATGTCTAATGCAGAAAAGGTAGGATAATTTAGGGAAAAAAAATTCTGAATTTGATAATACATTGCTATATTGCGACCATGACGGTTGACTCTGAGCCTGTTTTTTTACAGAGGGAGCATACAGCTCATGATGCAGTTTGTCACAACTAGACAATATGCTCCTGGCAAGGTAGGTTTTACAGACACATTTTGCAGAATGAAAACACAACTGAAAAAACAATCAGTGTTGGACACTTACAGGCTCTCACGATGACTGAAGCCTGTGAAAGGGAATGCAGCGAATCTTTGGCTAGTCTGTTCCCTGATTGGCTTTACTTTTGAGCTCTCCTTCAGACACCTATTTGCAGGAGGCTGTGATGGCAACAGAGACCTGCTCTCAAGGATTCACTGCACTTCCAATTTGAATGGTGGTTGCCTGATAGAGTGCACTTACTATTCTATGGAACTGTTTCTGTGTTTGCTGTGTCAGCATGAAGTGAGAATTTATTCCCTTTTTTCTAATCCTTGTGTAGAGGTTTTAATAATGAAGTGTGTGATTTCCATCCATGAGCAGACTTGTTGTTAAGCCTTTTAAATACCACAGAACCCACAGTTTTGGCAATACACAAACGCACATGTACAAGTAAAAGTAACTGATCTTAAGGGAATATGTTACAAAGGATGGTATGTCTACTAGTAACCAGTCATTGGTACTATTGAAGATTTTTTCTTCAACCTGAACTGCTAAGAAGCTTGATTTCCAAGCTCCATGAAGAGGAAATTTCAAATGACAGAACCAAAAAGCACTTGGGAAAGGACAGCTCTGAGTAAAGCATTGAGCCTAACCAGCACGTCCCTAGGTAAAGGAATACAAGAGGAAAACCCATACAGGCATAATTCAAAAGCAGAACTCTGGAGCTGTAAGGTAGCAGTGATGGGCACACTCCATCCATGTAACTATTCTATGAATCCAGGATTACCGATTACAGTCAGACAAAAATGAAATATGAACAAGACACAGGTACCATGAATAGGACAAAAAGGAATGATATATGCTTATAAATATACAAATGCTAAAATGAATACATGTAAATGATAAACAGCAATGCATGGTTATAAAATAGTAGGGACTGTTTCATGCATTTTGATATGTCAAAAGGGTGCTGCCTGACAACCTGGGGAAAATGGAATTTTTTTACTGATTATCCAGGCTACACAAGGCAGTATCATGTACTATGAATCAAATGCTAAACCAGTAAAAGCGACCTTAGAAAGTAAAATTTAATTTTGAACTACTGCAGTATCTAATTAAATATTTCAGTTTTCAACATTACACAATATTTTTATTCATATTTTGACTTTGATTTATGCACTCTGTTTCAGCTCTTTACTTTGTCATGAGGTTGCAGATCTTTCCCAGAATAATTACTCATTTGGAAAGCACTTTCAATTGTGATCTTGCCCTTCTACAGTGAAAGATTGGTACATGGTCACTCAGAAGCATGTGCTTAAGTCCAAAATGATGCTAAAGGAGAAGAGTCTTTCATATGAACAGGGATCTTGATCTTTGAAAACACAAAAAGGGCTTATGACTAAAGATAACTCTACACAAATATGGGTTTTTCAGAGCTGTTGCTGTATAAGGTTGTCCTTTGATTTGCAGAAAAGAGTTCAGGCTGAATTCCTGATGTTAATCTCAAATAAGGATAGCATAGAAATCTGCCATGGGTGTGTCTCATTTCTCTTCTAGTATCTGATTATTACAGACAGGCTATCATGGCACAACTAGGAAAAAGCTACTCTAAGCACTTCACGTCTCCCTGAAAAATGCATGCTTTTCTCTTAGGTAAGGGTTGTGCATCTGCATCATGTTTATCTGTCAGGGTAGGGGAGGATCATGAGAATGCCCAATTGTATGTGTATGGCAGGAGAGGCACCGCGGGTGTAAAAGGAGCCAAAGATCTGTATGGATCAAATGTACTTCCATATTTACACCAATTTACAGTTACAATCTATAGGTAGAAACTGAAAAATGAGATTTTATGTACAAGAGACTAAAATGAGGAACATCTTTAGGATTTGGGTTAACAATTTAAACAAACAAATCTTTATTTTATATGGGAGCTTTCTGTGGTGAACACCATGCTAAGACACAAGTAAAGAGATTTAGTACACTTTGCTACAATGGAACTTGTTCTTTAGGGTCTAGTTGCTTATCCACTGCACAACTGCTGCTACTGACCCAGGTCAAAAGAAACAAGTGATTTGGCATTTGTTAAGGATGGTCCATAAGTGTCCCTTTGGGTAATGTCCCAGACAAAGAGCACTAGGAGAAGACCAATGGTAGAGCCAGAACCCTCAACTGACCTATGAGTGTTTGGAAAAAGCCTGTGACAAGGTGGAGAAAGTTGCCAAGCAAAGAGAAGTGTGGTCTTCCCTGCTCAATGGCTTGCCATAATGACCCTCACAAGGACACAGCTGCACAGAAAATGAGAAGGGATGAGATATTTAATTTTGGTACATTTCAACATTAATTATTCATGCATTTTACTTTTCTCATCTTGTAGTCACCCATTTTATATTAATTATTAATAACTAATCAATTTTCACTTTTTGTGCTTTTAAATTCTTACACAGTGTATTTCAACCTACTTCACAGATTACATATATATACTGAATGGCCCATGCGTAATTTCCCCGGACAGTGTTACAGCACATAATATTGTTTTTAAACCTAAAAAGAATACAAGGAACAACATGAGTACTCTTAATCTATTTTTTCTTTATCCCATTTCAAGGAAATTAAATATAGCTCATGTTTAAGGCACTTGTTCACACTAATAATTTTCCATGAACATTATATAAACTTGGTTCAGATGAAATAGGTGTTATGTATCTTCCGAAATGACTTTTAATACAAACTCAGGTTTTATCATTTTTAAATATTGTACAGTAAAAATGCATTATTTTTTTCACAGAAAACAAAATGCTTTTTTTCATTTGATGTACAACAATCAGATTAAATATCTGTCTATTTTTGAGCCTGTTTAATTCTACTCATGGCCATGGGGCTCAAGCATATACTGGCAGCATCAGACACAAGGCAGGAACCAATCCTTGATAAGTGTGCCAGCTCATTGTAGGGCATGTATAAATGCACACCCATGTTATCCAATAATAATTTACACAGGGTCAACAAAACAAAAATAATTGAGTTTTGTTTTTTTAAGTAAATCAGCAGCAGCTAAACAAAATAAATATAACTGTCCTGTTTAGTATAATGACAATACCCTTGTAATTAAGATGCATTTATTTGGAGTTTTTAATGGATGGTCTAGAAATCTAAGCCCTGTGGCCCAGTGTTTTACTCTCCTGTTCCAAACTGTGTTGTTAAATATCTACATAGAATTATTCTCTTTTGTTTAATAAAAGTGCTTGATAGAGGCCTATTCTTTTAACAAAGTACTCCAAATCAGTCATCAAAAGAAGATGTTGCTTTGGCTAAATATGTTCTTAAAAAGGATCTTTTGGAGAGTGAATGCCTGACACATATTTCTCCTTTGATAACAGTCACCAAAAGTATTTTTCTTAATAATAATAATTAATAATAATAATAATAATAATAATAATAATAATAATATCCCAGTAAAGTGAGAGAAAATTCTAATAGTCATAATGTTGACCACTATGAATTACTTGCAATTTTTGCTTTCTGCTCACTTCTGCTGTCTATATTTATGGAAGCTAAAAAATGTAACAAAAACAACTTGAGATGCTTACTGAAAAACAAAATATAAATGCCATTAGTGGGATATCACTGTCTCTTGTTGAAGAATAAAGGAACCATTTTGACAGTGGCCAAAAGCATTTTGACTGTTCCCTTTTCCATTTCTTGAGACACAATATTCAGTATGTATGGGTGTCAAATCTGTTTAAATGACAGCCCTGTGAATGCTATTAAGTGTTTGCGTTTATCTTCCTGAAAAATGGTGGATTCACTCAGAATGATTCATAAAGTGCTAAAGAAGAATACAATTGCCAGTGGCAATTTCTTTGCAATATCAGGACTCCAAAATGGACTGGCAGCTGGGAAGTCATGAGACTTTAGTTTGTACCAGATTCCTGTTTACAATGTGTGCTGATTTTGATGTTTTAACAGGATAATAGTGTGTTTTTTTCCTTTTTTCCATGGACATTTTGGCCCTTTTTGCCATTGTGAATCTTTGGTCAGTATTGACCTTTTTCTCTCCATTCTGCATGAAATCATGAGTTTAAAAATTTTTAAATAAAAAAAATATATATTTTTGGGTGGAGCATTCCTTTAATATAAGTTTACCTTATTTGCAGTTTTTTAGATTATAAAATGAATTGTGTATAGCCCATATTTTAAAGAAATATTTATAATTAATATAAATGAATACTTTTTATTAAGAGTGATAGGAAAACTGATAAGTATGGGAAAATTAAGCGGTTTTTTTTGGATCGACTTGTCATTCCTTTAAATCCATTACTATATGGCCAAATGTTTCTGGACACTGGACCATAACACCTATAATGAGCTTGTTGGATGTCTGTTCCAAAGTCATGGACATTATTATGGAGCGACATCACCACACCACACTTTATGGTATAACAACCTCCACTGTTCTGCAAAATCTATTCTTAAAATTTTGGAGTGTGTTTGTGGGTATTTGTACTTATTCAACAAAAAAAGAATTTGTGAGGTCAGGTACTGTTGTTAGAAGAGAAAACTGGGCTCTTAATCAGCATTCCAATTTATCCTAAAGTTTTTCAATAGGGATGAGGTCAGGGCTCTGTGCAGGCTACTTGAGTTGCTCCATACCAAACTTATCAAACCAAATTTTTATGGACGTTGGCTTTGTGTAGTGGACCATAGCCACACTGGAGCAGGAAAGAGCCTTCTCTAAACTGTTGCAAAAAAGTTGGAAGTGCACCATAGTCTAAAATGTCCTTGTATGAGGTAGCATTAACAGTACTAGGGTATCCATTCCCGGGCGGGTTTATCCATTCCTGGGAATTCGGGAATCCCACATGTCATTCCTGGGAATCCCAGGCTCCTGGGAATGACACAGTGCACGGGCATCTCACATGTGAACGGTTTTAGAACAAGCAACACTTATTTTTAATAAAACTACTAAAATATGTTGACACGAATAAAAGACTAACCTTAACTACAAGCAGTTCAAGCTGTCATATAAGTACGTGTCTAGTTAGTTGCGGTAATAAAAGCGTAGAAAGCACAACGTGTCAAGTGTGCGGTCGTCCAGGCGAGAGTGCACCTTCGTGCAGAGTACGCCAGCCGCTGAGAAAGCACGCTCTGCCTCCACAGAAGTAGGCGGCATAATCATCAGATACTGAATACATTTGTTTGAAACAACGCCCGCATTTGCCGTTGTTCGGAAACACCACCATTTTGGCTTTTACTGATGCATCCAGTTTCTTGTCATCATTCTGCGAAGACAAGTTTCTTGGCACAGATAATGCGGATGCAACAGGCTGACGCATTGCAATTTCAAGTTGCTGTCTGATGAAGTGCAAGCTGCAGCAATGGCGCCACCTTCTTCTGGTGTTGTGGATGTTGCAGCTGAACTACTGCTGTCAGTCTGTTCAAGTCATGTTACTAGACAACGAACGAATTTTCGGATGACGTCATTAGATGGTACCGAGAACATGTCTGTAGCTGTCTTTCGTACAGAAGCTGTATGCAGATACTGGAGGAACAGCAGCATGTAATCCTCGTCTGTCATTTATTCTAGACTCAAGAACATCTGCCGGAGTCTTTACAAGATAAGAGCTCTGCTTCTGTAGTTGGACATTGCAGAATTTCACAGCCGCTTCTGCGATGATCAGATTTATTTCACGCCTACAAGCTTCAACGGTTCCAAACTGGACACCATTTCACTGATAACTGTGAAGTCTGCGTCAGTTAAGTGTAACTGTTGCCCCAGATCAATCAGTGCCTTCTGTATTGGACCCAGTAATTGCCCGTTCCGGCATTCATGAGCTGCAGAGTGCAGACACCTCCCAGTCCACTGTGCTCAGTCTTAGTGGGAGCCGGGAGACTGACTGCTGCTGGTCTGTTGTTGACTGAATTAATGAGCAACACACTACACCGTGGGCCAAAAAACCGTGCCACTTAATTATTTTCAACTATAACTCTGTTATTTCTTGATTGATTTTTACACTTTTACATGCCATATATGCGAGCTTGGCTGTTCCCGTTCATTTCTGCAGTTTCATACCTGGGAATGCAGGAATGGGAAATGTCCAGGAATCCCGGGTTCCCAGTTACCCGGGTAATCCTGGTAATTGGGAGCCCGGGAATGGATTCCCTAAACAGTACCCTTGGCCCTAATCCAGAGCTTGAAAAAACAGTCCTGGACCATTATTACTCCTTTACCAAACTCTACAGTAGGCACTACGCAGTCTGGAAGGTATCGTTCTCTTAGCATCTGCCAAACCCAGATTTGTCTATCAGACTGCCAGATAGTGTGATTCATTACTCCAGAGTACATGTATCCATAGCTCCAAAGTCCAATGGCAGGGTGCTTTACACTACTCCGGACAGGATTTGTCACTGTGCACAGTGATCTTAGGCATGTGTGCAGCAGCTTTGCCATGAAATCACATTTCATGAAACTCCTGATGCACCTTCTGATGCACAGTTCAGTGCTAATGCTGCTTCCAGAGGCAGGTTTGACTGATACAACAGAGGATAGGTGATTTTTATGCACTGCATGGTTCAGTATTCAGTGGCCCCACTCTGTGAGTTTACATGGTCTACCACTTTGTGACTGAGCTGTTGTTGTCCCTAGACATTTCAATTTCACAATAACAGCACTTACAGTTGACCTGGCTGATCTAGCAAAAAAGGAAGTTTTTTATATTTTACAGTATAGTATAACCCATACAAATGGCAACGTTTGTCATAGAAGAGTAACAATGGTTGCAGGTGAAATACTCTTCCATCATGCCTAAAGTAGTGCTTAACAGGAAGTTTGCCACTATAGGTAAATAAAGATTTGAATTAGAGTGTCATATATATTCTCATTTAACTTTAGACTGTCTTAACATCATCTATGGCAACAGACCTTAATATATTAAAAAGATTCTCAACACCAAGTGAAAACTGAAACACTGACAAAAATTAGGTATGGAAACAACTATAATATATACTAGGAATTTGTGAGTTGCTTCAGAAAAAATCATCCTCTTTTCAGAATCACCAATTACACTTCACATCATTGAAATATGAGAGGAAAATCAGAAAGTAAATGCAAACTTCACAAAGGATTGCTGCAGGATTCAAAATCAGAAAACTGGATTTGTGATATTACAATTGTATTAATTCGAAGTATTCTAGGAACTGTACCTGATGCCGTTCTTTCCTTGCATTTGAAGTCTGCTAAACAGTAAATAGCTGAGTGCTTGATTCAGTCTATGAGTAGGCCACCGATCAAAGCCTCTTCCAGTTTTCTTATTTAATAATGGGAATGTGATACTAATTAAGCAGTGAATGAGTTATGAACTGCTTCTATAACTTTAGCTCAAGGCAGGCACAGGACACACGTAGTCAGTGTAAAAAAACTCCCTATTAAGCAACTGTTTTACCTAAGCTGAACCCTGTTTAGTAAACCTTCAGGAAAAAAAAAAAAAAACTGCATGCTTAATCACTTTGGGAGAAACAAACTACCAATAAATATGATAAAGGTGGTAGCTAGCAAAAGAATAAAAGTCAATACACTGCCAGAATTGACATAAAAAATTATTGCTCTTTTGATTTATTACTCATCTATCATTTTATTACAGTAATTTCCAAGCTTGCGATAAATTGGACCAATATAAAAACATAAAAATGCAGTTATGCAGCCAATATAATAAACACGGTTATAACAAAAGGGTAGAATACATTGCAAAGGATTGCTTGTAGAAAACAAAACAAAAAATAAATATATAAAAGACATTTTGCTATTTAAAACACACATTATTAAAAAATCCTGATAAATGAAAGTGTATTTAACAGTTTATTAAAATATAAAAAAGAATAAAATAATATACTAAAAATATGTGAAAATAATGCTCTTAGAATAGTATACTGTATGTATAAGGCAAGGTTATAACTACACCAGGTCTCAATTACAATCCAAATTCTCGCTTTATTCTGACAAAAGCACTGTTTGTTTCTCAACATGAGTTTGAGTGGTGTCATGCAAATGCAAAGAAACAGCATTTATAATAACTTGACTAAATTGGGTTAAGGCAGATTTAGCTAAACATGACTTTAAATTCTTATTATTTTGATTAACTGGATTTAGGCACTCGAAATGCAATAACTTGTATGATTTATTACTACTAAAAAAATAAGAATAACTGAGGATAAATATAAGAATTTAATGAACTAACAGTAAATATTTTCCTAGTCATTTATTTTTGAAGGATATGACTAATACAAAATTATGCATGATTAAATTAATGTTTTCAAACACAGGATTGCCACAAAACTACAAAATGCAAGACTACTATCTAATATGGCATGTTTTCCAAGTCATTTTCACAATTACTAAAAATGTAACTTTAAAAATAGCAGGTAATTATAAAAAATCCTAAGAACACTTCACCATCTCACAATATTACTTGTCAAGGACGTTTAAACAAAATGTTTTTGTCCCACTTGTTGTCCTGAATCTCAAACTATTTCAGATCCAGTTGTATTAAATCATACCACTACATTCCTACTAAAAAGCACCTTGGTCACTACAAAGACCAAGAATAAGGAGTTTAGTAAAATAAAATTACTAAATGACTTTCAATGAAAATAACGTTGAAGTATTTCCTCCACAAATTTAACCACCATTTCCAAGTCACTTTGCTCAATGTAATACAAAGCTGTAATATAATAAACATGGAAAACACAATAAAACTGCAAGAAGAAATATATATGTAGTGGAGTAATGGCACCTAGAGGAAGTTAAAGAAACTGCATGTGTGTGGCAATGATTTATAAAAGGAAAAAAATAGCAAAACAAAACCCCAAAAAACTTAATTTCTTTTGATTACTAGAGGAATCTCAAAAAATTACAAAAAAGCAAATATTACAGTTCTAACAACAATCCACAATACATTCTATATATATAACGTGGACTACAAATAAAGGAAAAGGTAAATGATTTATGTTACTGCACTTAAGGATAAGACTGTCTGTGTGCTTAGCACTATTACAATGGCAAAAATTCAATGAATCAGAGCTAGCTCACCTATTACATATTTACAGTGTGGAATTTTCATTGTAAACCTCTAGAACTGTATTTAACAGAACATATTTGAGAAAACAGGATAAATGGCACATTTCTACCAACGAAACTAGATTTACCTTGGGTCTAATATGTTTGCAAAATTATGACACAAAATGCAACTACATCCTAAAAAGACATCAGTTCATCATTGTGTGCACATAAATCAACAAAATGTCATGGATAAAGTGACAACATGCCTAATTTTGCCACTGAAATATAAAGTGCATCCCTTACAAGTGAACTTTTGAAAGCTATGTAGAAAGATTCTTAATGTACAGTATTTCAGCTAGTGTTAGCTTTAAAAAGTACCTCCAATTTTAATTCTATACCCATAGACTCGTCTAATCAAATAAAATATTCCATTTTGGATCATAGTAAACCTGATAGATTAAGAACACTGCTATGCATGAATTATCAATTTATCTTCATAAGACAACAACCATCAGAAATCAATTACTTTATGCAAATAACTTCATTGTTTATGCCAATATGAACAAAGTCTTCCGAGAAGACAATGCTGACCAAGCAACAGAGCATTGATCATACAACACTGAGAAAACAGCCACCTTACTGCTGAAAACAACGGTATGAAAACACTTCTGTTGTTTAAGTAGTCTGCTTTAACATTTTTTGTTACACAAAAGGAATGTAAAGTAATTTTAAATTTTTTCTGGTTTATGTAGCAGGTCAAAGTCTTAAGACAGATTTCCTGGGATAATTAGCACCAAACTGGCAAAGGTAGGTAGGAAGACCTGCACTGCTAGAGGTCAGTAGACCCTGCACATCTTCAATGTGACACAGTAGAGCAATAGGGAGTTGCAGAAGGTCAGGAGAGACTTGTAGCCTGGGCTGACACATACACCATAATTCAGGACGCTGTAGGTACTGCAATCTTATAGGTTATCTGGCCCTGTGCAAATTCCTGAAGAGTGACCACATAAGAATAGGAAGAAGACTGGAAGCTCTTCTAGTTCCCTATGTGATAGTGAAGGGTTTATCCTTTTAAAATGATGGACCAAACTCAACTGAACACAAAATCACATATATACAAAATGGTAGTTTGATAGGAAGCCAGGACTTGTCACAAAAGAGCACATGGGTCCGAGATGGATACAATGGAATCATACTCGATCTTTAAAAGAGTAGGGAACACAGATTCTGCCTGAGAGGCCTGTCTGTTTACGATCCATAGGGGTGCATTAATGTCCCTGATGTGAAAAAAGGGCTGCACCTGGACTCCTTAAACTATTCAGGGATTTGATCTGAACTCAATGATAAAAGAATATCAAAAGCCACCTTAACAATGGGGTAGATTGAGTCAAAAGTCAACAGGAGAGTTTATGGTATCTAAAAGGGCAAGCCACTGTCCAGATAAGCCAAAATGTTTAGCAGAGTTTTTGTTAGGCTTTTGGTTGCCTTGTATTTTATCTATGTTTATCCAGATTTTGCATCTACCATGATAAATGCATCAGTTGTGCAAAGATACGATGGTCACCAAATCCTACATACTATGGATAGAACTGAAGAAGCCATAATTGATATACAGAAAGACCTCACAGGAGAAAATTTATAAGAATGCTTCTCAAGTAGATGGACAATGTGTTATTTCTGAAGAAGGCCATCCTGAAGCAGACGTTCTTAAAAGTAATGTTTTACAATATAACAATAATACAATTTTCCTTAATATAGTTTTTGTTCCATGACAGACTTTGTCATTTGTTAAATTTTGAATTCTGACGTTATTTTGAGTCTGTAAGATCAAAAGAACTAGTACAGTTTAAGGCAGAAATCAGGTTCTGAAATTGTGAAACATGTAGCTCAGACCACTGCTAAGGTTATATTTGGAGAATCCTACTCTGAAAAGTTATAAACAGCTGCCTTGGAAAATACTCTTTGAAGATCTGTGTAATTTTATTTATTTATTTTTACTCTGTATGTAAAGCGATCTTGGATTTTTGAAAGGTGCTCTATAAATGCAACTTATTATTATTATTAAAAGCTACCAGGCACAGAAGTACAGTTGCAATAGTTAAAATCAAGTTCTCCTATAAAGAAAATAAAAATTGTTTTTGAAAGAAATCATCAGTAGTGATGGTAATGCTCCGCTAAAATGACATTATATTTATGAAATGAACAAAGTAACAACAAAACATTGTGAGGCAAGTTTTATTCATGACAAAGGATTTATACATATAGACTACATAAAACATGAGTGATTCCAACTATCTGCAAAACTAAAGTGTTACCAGACTTTAATAGAGAATGCAAATGGATTTCCTGCATGCTCTTCCATTACAAGTCTCTCATTATTTTTTAAACCACTCATTCTCCATAAAAGAGGGTTTAATCATTTTAATCAAACATGAAGCTGATGAGGCAGATAAGCACTGGCAGCACATGAAATATTAACTGAGTGAGTCTTTACTGAGGTCATGTTGAGAAAAGATGCCTTGAAGATGTTAGAATTTTCAGGAATTTTCAAGTTTTATTTACATTAAAGGTGCAAGATGCTGATTGCCAATCTATTCTAAAACAAATTCATTTGTCCAACAGATGACTTTCCCTCTACAAAAGCTATGACTGTATCAGTAAAACATGGCAGGCCAAAACTTTACTACTATGTAGAATGAAAATCAATCATATCTTGTTGAAAAAATGTACATTCTCCATCCTCAAATTTGCCGTAAATTTCTCTAAAAATGCAAAATCATTTTTTCTTTACAGAAAAATCTACTTGAAGCAATTTTTCTGCAAATCTATAGTGATCTAGCATTTTAAAATGCAAAAAAAAAATGTATTCACAAACACATATCTTGACATGAATACAGAGTCAAATATCTCAAGTGTTCAGGGAATGCTTAAAACATGTAACTCCTCAAATTTTTTATTCTGTCTTGATACATAACATAACTAACATATACATGCACACAGATACTCATACATATATATATATATATATATATATATACATACACATTCACAACATACATACTGTACATACATTCACCCTTGGCATTTGTATGACTTTACTTTACAGAGAAGGCTCCAAAGAATCATTGTATATAATAAATTGTCAGCAAGGTGACTGTGCAGGATGCAGCAGATACTGTTTGCTTCATGAAATGGGCCAGTAGATGGTGCAGAGGATGATTTCATAGAAAATCTGTCAGATGGCTGAAGATTGAAGTGCCAAATAAAACTGGATTATTTATTGCAATCGAATTTAATTTGATTGTCTGCAATTATAGTATGATGCTTGCTTTGCCTTCATGGCTCATGAAAAACTATGCATGCAATGTCTGACTTCTTTTGTCTAAGAAAGCTGAAGACACTGTGCATTTGCTGTCTTTTAAGATATGTGGCTAGAGCTACAAATTTTGATATACTGCACAAAAAAACAAGCTCCCCCATGCTATTTAGAGATGTGGATGTCAGGCGTGAAACAATTTGAGGGAATAAGATGTGTAGCTAACAAAGACAGAGAAAGGGAAAATCGGAATAACCTCCGCTCTAGAGAAGGATTCTGACAAGCAAGACCCAAAATGAAAGAAAATATTTTTGTTGTTTTCTTTCCTACTCCTAATTTACCATACTGTGTGTATGCCACACACTACAAATATGTCACACAGGGACAAGTATGAGGAGCACATTATACCAGTTACAATGAGAATGCTCGGCACTGCAGTCAAGCAATGCAACTCTAACTTAACAGATAAAGTACAAATGTATTTCTGCATTAATAAAAAAATCTTACACACTTCTGTTCTTGTTACATTTTTGTTTTTTAAACTTGAACCCAAGTTTTAGGACTACTTTTGTGAATATATACAAACCCTGACTAAATCACCTATGATAGGACAACATTTAAAGAGTGTTGGTCTGAAATAGACTGATGTGTCAGGTGCTAAAGCTTAATGAAGTATGTAAGGGGAGGTCAGATTCACCCCTTTTCTGTACCCTTTTAATTCATTACCACTAATAGGAGACAAAGTCTATCCCAGCAACATATGGTACAAGGAAGCAATCAACCAGAAGGGTGGCAGTTTCATTGTTGGGCACACTCTCTCACATCTGGGCAATTCAGAGTTGCCAATCAAAACATACAAACTTAAAGTAAATGTAATTCTGAAACTACCTTCCTATCAGTCACACCAGGGAAATACTAACTAGAACTTGACTTATCCTATTCTATACAATCCACATTGTATAATAATTTTTAATATGATTATATGCAGTACAAGTTTGAAAAATAGTATTTTCAAGATTAATTATACAATACAGCAAACAATTCATAAGACTAGATTTTCAAGAAAACCCCTTTGCACTTGCCCAGAACTGCTTCCACCAATGGTCAGCTGTCAAGCAGATTTTCTAAAACTGTACACCTTGTTGGCTTCCATAGGAGCTGATGAGATACACATGTGTGAAACGGTCAGAATGAGGATCAACACCTCCAAGTCTGAGGTCATGCTTCTTAGCAAAAAAAGGATGCCTTCTTCAGGAAAAATGTAAGTACCTCAGGGTATCTTATTCATGAGCGAGGGAAGAATGAAGAGAAATATTGATAGGCGAACTGGAGTGGCATCAGCAGGTATATTCATGTTGCACTGGTCAGTCATGGTGAACAGAGAACTGTGCCAGACAGTAAAGCTTTAGATTTACCAGTTGATCTGTGTACCTCTTCTCACTTGCGGGCATGAGTTTGGGAACTAACTGAAATAACTTGATTGTGATAACATGTGGAAGAAATGAGTTTACTTCACAGGGTGCCTGGGCTCAGCCTTAGAGTTAGGGTGAGGAATGCAGACATTCAGGAGGAGCTCAGGGTAGAATCACTGCTCCTCCATATAAATGAGCCAGTTGAGGTGATTTGGGCATCTTTTGGGCATGTCCAACCAGGAGAAATTATATCTTCCAGATGGCCAATGAACCCCTCATTAAACCCCCAAAGTAGATGAAGGAGGTGGCAAGGGAAAGGGACGTCAAGGCTTAAACTACTGCCCCAAGACACAGACCGGATAAGCAGTACAAAAGGGATGGATGGATGAATGGATGGATGTCAACCATAAAATTTGAAACTAAAAAACTACTGGGAAAAGATAATCATGAATAAAGTACAAACTAGTGGGAAAAGAAAAACAATCATTAATAAAGTGAAAAAACAAAATGTAATACTATATATTTATTGTTGAGGCTCAATGGTGTGGTGGTTAATACATCTGGATCACAGTGCAATAGTCCTGGGTTCACATTTAATTCCAACCATATTATGTGCACTCGAAGTGTTTCTCTTTACTCATTCAGCTTTCTACCAAGTGCTAGGGTTTCCTCCCACTTGTCCAAACTGCAACCATCTGAGTGTGGGTCCTGCAACAGACTGATACCTTGTTCAGAGATGGTAACAGTAAATGTTTAGGTAAACTAATTTTCACCCTAAATGTCACTCTGCATTCATTTGAATATCAAGGTCTCTTTTTGGTGCACCCTGAAGGTATTACCCTGCTTTAGATTAAGGCTTATTTTATTGAAATCAGAATGGACTGAGATTTTTGACTTGAGGTATATTCTGCAAGAACTAACATCAGCTCCCAGTGACCCTGAGATTACTGTCACTAATGAATGACACTTGAAAGTATAAAATTTGAAACAAGGGCTCTGCTGTCACTTTGATGGATAAGCATGTAAATGAATGCAAGAAAACAAGTCAAGAAAGAAATCCAGGCTCTATAAACTAAACCATATTTAAACGTACCCATCAAAATCATGTGATATAAATTTTGATGTAAAATAGGCACAGTTCATCATTGTCACAGGAGATGTCATTCACACCACCATTGACTATGATGTATATGGGCACATTTCCATAAGGAGACTTGATCCAGCTAAGGAGCTTCCTGATACCCCATTGCAACATGGACAGGCCCTTCTGTGACCTAGGCCAGGTGACATCAGGCCAGAGAATGCTGTCATATTCTTAACCACTGCCATTCAGCTGTGCTAGTGAATAACCAGGTGGGTTGTAAAGTGTTTTAGTGCTACAGCCTAAACATGTACATTTTAGGGCCATGGGTAAACTGGCAAAATATAAGTGAGTGTGTTGCCAAAATAGATAACAGCTCCCCGCAACCCTGAATTGGATAGCTAGATACATACAGTATGATACATACACGATATTTATTCAAAGGCATTTACTTCATCACATATATCACTTTGAAATGTAAGTCTTCTTTATTTGCATTTCTCAGTTTTAACACACCAATCAAATTATCACTTGCGTATGTACAGTAATTCTATTAATGAGAGGTGGGATTTGAGATTACCTCTGCATTTGGTTTGTAAATCTTTTCTGCTCATGATTTTTAAGCACACTGTATTATACATGTCTTGATTTCAGATGCAAGGGAGTATTTTCTACTCATAAAATATGTAAAACTAAAACTAAAATTAAAAAAAACTTCCCAAATGTATATTGTTTTAAATAAAGTTACAAAACAGAATAAAATGTAGCTGAAATTTCAAATAAATGGCCATGTAAACATACTAAACAAGGTTATTAACAGCTATTTGTAATTGCAAGTGTTTTCTTAGGCAAACAAAGAAACAAGCACCACAGATACAAGCCAACATATCTGTGGTACAGACATAAAAATAATATGAGGGGAAACATTTTAACTGTATAGTCTCTTTCAGCATTTTTACCTATTTACTCCTTGTAAATTTAATGCTTACTTATATTCCTAGAGGCAATATACCGGTAAGTGACCAGCCACATCCAGTAGCAACTATGATCAGTGAAACAAGAAATATACTGCTTAAAAATCTAATGCAACACACAATACAGTGTGCAAATATGCCCTTTGATATGCTTGTGTGTTTAAGTTTACACATGTATGGGGACTGTCACGTTAAGGACTTAAACTTTGGTCTATGGCGTTATGAAGTATTAAGTGACTCAATGTGCTAGAAATTTATAGAGAAGCATCTGTTTTAAAACAAATGAAAATAGTGTCAGTGATTACAATTTTTTTCAGATGAATTTCAACAGCCCCCTATTGTTGATGTTCTTATCTGTATGAAATGCCCAGAAAACCATTAAATGAATACATTTTAAAGAATTTTGCAATGTTTGAGATATACAATCATTAGCTGATATTGAAACATTAGTGTCAGCCAAGCTACTCCTAGTTCAGGAGTAGGCAATTTACTGAAGATTTAAAGATCATATTGTGTTTACTGCTGTGCAATGGCAGCCTGTAATTTTTTTTTCTTTGTGTGTAAATGATATATAGAAGACCAAATGTGCATGTGCTGGCTTACAAGAAAATGTTGTTTCTGTTCTATTCTTGGTCTTCCTGTCATCATCCACACTTCATCCAGCACTCTGATGGAATAAAATGCAATTTTTACATCATAATTGTAATCATTATTAGATTATGTTTTTACACACCCACTTAATACAAAATCAGTGGTCAACACCTATTTCAGCAGTATTGGCTACAAGGCAGGAAACATACTTTTCTTTATACCAGTCCAAATACTGAATATGTGCAAAACTACAAGCATGAATCCTCTTAATGCTGCAAACATTTTTGCCAATTCAAAAATTCCTTACCATAGGTAAAACAGAAGACTGCAGGAAACTACTTTATTTTTTTGTGTTTTTCAGAAAACTACAAAGACATACTGTTAGCTACGGACTAACATGCTTAAAAGTGGTTGTACATAACTCACAAATAATCAGAGCACACTTCGGCATAACTGCTACAGAAAGAAAATGTTGAATATGTCTGAGAGTCAGTTCTCAGAGACAGAACACTTGTCAATAATGTGCAAAATCACCACAGAAAAGACATGATTCAGTATGGAGAAGTCAAAATTCAAGAAATTTGGTAAATATTTAGCGTAAAGAATTACAAATGTGTAAATGCCTACACAGAATTCTGAACTCAAATTACAGCAGCTCATTTACTGATTTAATTTCAGTACAGGTATACTTTTGCATATTATGCAGAGCACTGGAAGGCTCCACTAGTTTTTTCATGCTTTATGCTTCTGTAGCTGGTTGTTGCTTAAACATTGGGAAGTCTGGTTTCAAATCTGCAGCATGAATTCTCATGTTTATTATTAGGATGCCTTTCTCTTTTCCCATTCTGGTGGTTTCCTTTTCTTTTTAAGCTCATCAGCCTCGTTTCAAGTCTGTCTATTGTAAAAGAAAATCTTGCGACGAGACGTGATCTTCTGAGAGACAGAGAGACACTTCAGAGAAGCAGAGACACTTTCACTTCCCGCGACACAATCAAGTAATGGTCAAGTCACGTCATACTGACATCCATGGCAAGTCACACTCTACTTACAAAAATTGTCAAACAAGATCACGGTCAACTAACCTCTCGGTTGTTGCCCCACCCTACTTACAACCATTTTCAAACAAGATCACGGTCATCTAAAAAGCGAAGAAGAGAGAGCAGATCTAAAACAATTGATAAGTTAAAAATGATATGCGACACGGTCAAGTCACATCAAACTGACATCTATTGGAAGCATGCTCCCGTGAGACGGTGACCTAGGCAAAGAAAGTTATAATCTCATTTTTATTACTATTTAATAAAGTATCTATCTATCTATCTATCTATCTATCTAATCAGCCCAGAACAAGTGGAATTGAAAACCGTGCAGGTCCAAATGGAGTCAGAAATAGACAACAAATAGTAAAAGACACAACCCTTGGCGCAATACACATGCAGAGCAACATAAAAAATATGACAGTACTACAATTCGAAGGTGTCACAAAATAGAGTACAGATTGCATTCTCGCAAACAGACGGAAATTATTACTAGGTGAAATACCGGAACAGCAAAACGAGATTGAATACATGCACATAGGTGATATGTCCGAAGTATGTAGATATTGTAAGGCTTTAAAGTTTAAGTCCGAGACTTGTACATCATCTAATTTGTGTTGCCATCAGGGAAAAGTACCATATGATATGAGTATCAATGTTCCCGCAACAATTACAGCTACAACAAGTTTAATTTCGAAAAAACCACAATTTGGTCAAGTGTATATTTATACTCAAAGAAAAGTGATGCAACATAGAATCGAAAGAGTTAAACGATCCGATGTGCTGGAACTTATACAGTCAATAATGGATACAAATCCATATGTCCAAAAGTATCACACTTTACACGAAAGTTATAAGCAAAACATGGACAATGAAATTGTCTTGGATTTCTATATGAATCTGAAAGATAACAGTCTATAAACCCACATGTGACGAATTGTCATTGATAATACTTTCGAAAGACAGAGATATCAAAGACATAGTTGATATTCATGTACTGTATATCCAAAGGCAAAGCACACTTCATCATGTATGTCAAATACATCATCACATGCCGACCCTTTACTCTTTCCTTTGCTTTTCCCAGATGGTGAAACAGGATGGTCGTACAATATGAAATAAACGCATTCAGAAAAAGTGAATAACATCCACACAATATTTCGGGTCAAGATTAGCGATACATTCCCATGTATGTGACCCACTTCTATCATCTCAATGTCTGTCGCAACATTACATTATTAATGTGTATGTAAACATCGCACCTAATCGTCTCTTCTTTATTAAATCGAATCAAGCTAAACTTAGAACGGAACATATGCAAGGTCTCATTGATCACGTTCACAATTCAAATATCAATAGTTCAGACATATTCAAAATAGGTAAAATGGTAATATTACCATCATCATATTAAGAGCATTGCAACAGTTATATCATGATACAATGGCAATATCCAGAACTATTGGTCGACCAGATTTCTTTATTACAATGATGTGCAATCCACAGTCGCCAGAAATCTGCAGCTTCTTGACAACAATGCCACTGGCTACATCGGCTCTGGATATTATGACTTTCGTAAGCAGATTGTTTTATCAGAAATTCTTATTTTTATTGAATGAACTCGAAACGGTGTCCAAGCAAAAAGGAGATCTTGATATGCCATTCGTATTAAAACTCCCATCAGAATAGCTTTTGCAAAGACAATTAAAAAATCACAAGGACAAACATTTGACAAAGTTGTTTTTTTATAAGGTTTCAAAATAAAAAGTGAAAATAATGCATATGTAACAATTCCCATGAAAAAAACACTTTTAATTGTATTTCAACAGGAACAAACCTGGGGGTTGGCGAGCGAATCGAGCAAGGGGCAAAGCCCCCTAGTTATTAAAAAGGGAATAAAGTAAAAAGCAATTTCAATGGTGATTCAGGGTAAACTGTATTAAACTAAATAAGACAAATTTACGCACCACAGAGTATACCAGTTTTTAATTTATAGCCTCAAATGCACTCATCTCCTATTACTTCCATCCATCCATCCATCCATCCTCTTCCACTTATCTGAGGTCGGGTCGCAGGGGCATTAGTGAGCAGAGATGCCCAGATTTCCCTCTCCCCGGCCACTTCTTCTAGCTCTTCCAGGGGAATCCTGAGACGTTCTCAGGCCAGCCGGGAGACATAGTCCCTCCAGCGTGTCCTGGGTCTTCCCCGGGGCTTCCTCCCGGTCGGACGTGCCCGGAACAACTTACAAAGGAGGTGTCCAGGAGGCATCTTGATCAGATGCCCGAGCCACCTTATCTGATTCCTCTCGATGCAGAGGAGCAGCGGCTCTACTCTGAGCCCCTCCCGGACGACTGAGCTTCTCACCCTATTTTTAAGGGAAAGCCCAGACACCCTGCAGAGGAAACTCATTTCAGCAGCTTGTATTCGCGATGTCGTTCTTTTGGTCACTACCCATAGCTCATGACCATAGGTGAGGGTAGGAACGTAGATCGACTGGTAAATTGAAAGCGTTGCCTTACGTCTCAGCTCCTTTTTCACCACGACAGACCAATGCAGAGCCCGCACCACTGTGGACGCCACACTGATCTGCCTGTCGATCTCATGCTCCATTCTTCCCTCACTCGTGAACAAGACCCCGAGATACTTGAACTCCTCCACTTGGGGCAGGATATCACTCCCAACCCTGAGAGGGCATTCCACCCTTTTCCGGCTGAGGACCATGGTCTCGGATTTGGAGGTGCTGATTCCCATCCGAGTCGCTTCACACTCAGCTGCGAACCGATTCAGAGAGAGCTGAAGATCACGGCCTGATAAAGCAAACAGAACAACATTATCTGCAAAAGGCAGTGACCCAATCCTGAGTCCACCAAACCGGACCCTCTCAACACCCTGGCTGCACCTAGAAATTCTGTCCATTAAAGTTATGAACAGAATCGGTGACAAAGGGCAGACCTGGCGGAGTCTAACTCTCAGGTTCGACTTACTGCTGGCAATGCGGACCAAGCTCTGACACCGGTTGTACAGGGACTGACCAGCCCTTATCAGGGGGTCCAGTACCCCATACTCCCGGAGCACCCCCCACAGGATTCCCCGAGGGACACGGTCAAACACCTTTTCCAAGTCCACAAAACACATGTAGACTGGTTGGCAAAACTCCCATGCACCCTCCAGGACCCTGCTAAGGGTGTAGAGCTGGTCCACTGTTCCGCGACCAGGATGAAAACCACACTGTTCCTCCAGAATCCAAGGATCGACTATCCGATGGACCCTCCTCTCCAGAACCCCCGAATAGACTTTTCCAGGGAGGCTAAGGAGTGTGATCCCTCTGTAGTTGGAACACACCCTCTGGTCCCCTTTCTTAAAGAGGGCAACCACCACCCTGGTCTCCCAATCCAGAGGCACTGTCTCCAATGTCCATGCGATGTTGCAGAGACGTGTCCTACAACATCCAGAGCCTTGAGGAACTCTGAGTGTATCTCATAGACCCCCGGGGCCCTGCCACCAAGGAGTTTTTTAACCACCTCGGTGACCTCAGTCCCAGAGATGGGGGAGCCCACCTCCAAGTCCCCAGGCTCTGCTTCCTCATTAAAATGCATGTTAGTAGGATTGAAGAGGTCTTCGAAGTACTCCCCCCACCAACCCACAATGTCCCGAGTCGAGGTCAGCAGCGCACCATCCCCACCATATAAAGTGTTGACACTGCACTGCTTCCCCCTCCTGAGACGCGGGACGGTGGACCAGAATGTCCTCGAAGGTGTCCGAAAGTTGTTCTCCATGGCCTCCCTAAACTCCTCCCACACCCGAGTTTTTGCCTCAGCAACCACCGAAGACGCATTCTGCTTGGCCTGCCGGTACCTATCAGCTGCCTCTAGAGTCCCACACGACAAAAGAGTCTGGTAGGACTCCTTCTTCAGCTTGACGGCATCCCTCACTGTCAGTGTCCACCAACGGGTTTGGGGATTGCCACCACAACAGGCACCGATCACCTTACTGCCACAGCTCCGGTCAGCAGCCTCAACAATAGAGACACGGAACATGGCCCATTCAGACTCAATGCTCAAGTTCTGCTGGAGGTGTGAGTTGAAGCTGCTTATGACAGGGGACTCTGCCAAACGTTTCCAGCAGACCCTCACAACACGTTTGGGCCTACCAGGCCTGACCGGCATCCTCCCCCACCATTGAAGCCAACTCACCACCAGGTGGTGATCAGTTGACAGCTCCGCCCCTCTCTTCACCCGAGTGTCTAAGACATGCAGCCGCAAGTCCGACAACACGACCACAAAGTCGATCATTGAACTGAGGCCTAGGGTGTCCTGGTGCCAAGTGCACAAATGAACACCCCTATGCTTGAACATGGTGTTCATTATGGACAATCCTTGACGAGGATAGAAGTCCAATAACAAAGCACTGCTTGGGTTCAGATATGGGGGGGCATTCCTTTCAATCACACCCTTCCAGGTCTCACTGTCATTGCCCACATGAGCTTTGAAGTTTTCCAGCAGTACGAGGGAGTCCCCAGAAGGTATGCCCTCTAGCACCCCCTCCAGGGACTCCAAACTGCCGTTCGGGGCATACGTACAGACAACAGTTAGGACCCGCCCCTCCACCCGAAGGCGGAGGCTACCCTCTTGTCCACCACGGTAAACCCCAATGTACAGGCTCCAAGTCAGGGGGCAATAAGTATGCCCACACCAGCTCGGCACCTCTCACCAGGGGAAACTCCAGAGTGGTCGAGAGTCCAGCCCCTCTCAAGGAGATTGGTTCCAGAGTCCAAGCTGTGAGTCGAGGTGAGCCCGACTATATCTAGCCGGAACCTCTCAACCTCGCGCACTAGCTCAGGCTCCTTCCCCTTCAGAGAGGTGACATTCCACGTCCCAAGAGCCAGCTTCTGTAGCCAAGGATCGGACCGCCAAGGTCCCTGCCTTCGGCCACCATCCAACTCACACTGCACCTTCTCCTATTACAGAAAACAGTAAGTAGTAAGTGACCTTTGTAAGAAAGGGTTATCAAACATTTTAAAAACTATCATGATTTTATTTTAAAATAAGCAAAGGGGAGATAACATACTACAGGCTGAATCCTGTTGTAATGAAATTCATGGTACATAAAAATAATTTGTTATAACATTGTGGAATAGAAGTTCCACAGCTTAAGAATAAATAAATAAACGATGTGCTTGCGCTGGGGAGTAGAGCAGATACAAGCAATATGCTGAGAAGAAGGCCTGTCTCCGGGTTGGTGTGAAGTGATTAGCCATTCATGCATCGCTTTGCTGGCGCATGCAGACTTCTGATTGTCTCACTATCAGCTCGGGGGGTTAAAGAGGTGATCACACCTGCAAATGGGGAGCGCAGGATCAGAAAGGGGACAGACAAGAAATGAATGAAGGTTGAAAGGAGAAAAACAGGCAGGGAGGCGGAAAGAACCAGGGCAGGAGCAAGTGAGTGTACAAGCACGAGGCAGACAGCTGTGAGGAGAGCCTCTCAAGGGAGCGGGTGGCTATCATCCAGGGGGCTGCTGTAAAGTATTGCTCTAGTTGACCAATTTACGGAGCTGGAGTGACCAGGTGGTGCAGGTGATTCTCTGTAGTAGTCCAGGAAGGCAGCGGGAGTTGGCAAGGCTCAGACTGGGAGTCTCAGAGTAAGTGTCATGCCCTTTGGGGACCCTGGCCTTCGGTTCAGTTAGGGAAGCCCTATTGCAGCCATGGAGTGGCAGGGGCCCAGATCTGTGGAAGAATTGTAGTGCCTATTGATTTAGCATTTTCTCCTCCTGCAAGGCCTATTCAGGATAAGGGGTGGAGATGCTAGGAGAAAGAGAAGCACCGATGACTTGATTTTAAAGAATGGACTTCTGCCTGGGAGTTTTAACCTTGCTTTTAATGGATTTAAATATTTGATTGCTTTTAACCTTTACTTTCATTTCATTTATCGGATTATTTATTGAACTGTGTTTTCATACACTGCAGTGTTATGAACACTGTTGATTTGGTTTTGATGGGTTTTTTTTTATAAAAGCACTAGAGTACTTTTGCACCTTCCTCTTTCCCTTGTGTGAGTGTCCTCATTTGCCTGGCTCATCTGGTCATGACTATTGATGGTGTTGGGATCAAGATGCTCCCGGAGGGAACCTGTAGTGTGGAACCGACCTGCACCATCACAAATGTAAATTTCATTATAACCAATATTAGGAAAATATATATATATTATTGTGACTGGGGTCCCTGGTGATTCACTATCTTTAACTGTGGCGGCACAAGGGCAGCTCAGTAGCTGCTCTGCTCCCTTTGGTAAACAATAAACCAGTAATTGGTTTTCCACTGCAGGATCAGGCTTACTGTGTAATATGCCTGTCCCACAACATTTGGAACAACCAGGCTTTGACCTGCTCTTCCTCGTACTCTCTTGGTCTGCTACAGGAATGATTCCAAGCTGCTGGTGTTCTAATCTGAAAATGGGAGCTAAAGCAGGATAATTGCCCATGTTGTGTCTGTGCTTGTGTGCCTGAGTTACAGCTATTATTTTGAATGAAGTCTTAAGGATATACCTGCCTCTCTATACAGCAATAAATCACCTATATTTTCCATTTCTCATATTTTTGTTTGTTCATTGCAAAGGAAACTTTAAGAAGTGCTATCAGTACAGTATCAGTGTACAGTATGACACAACTGCTGGATGTTCAATGGAGCAATGACTCTGAATAGGCTATACATGTGTGATATTGCACCTATACTCTCGCCAAGCCTCACTGAGACTCCGAATGTGTAGTGTAGGTGTGCATTATATATTTTTTGCATTGCATTATCTGCAGTGGCCATTTTTGGTTGAAAAAATATTTATTATACTGAAATTTACATTTCGGTAAAATTAAATCTGTTAAAGATGATGTTGTATGAATGTTTGTCCGGACCAACAAAAAGTATTCCTTATTCTGAAAATTGTTTTACTTCGGTATTCATTATAATGGGATTTGATCTGTATATTGTGCACCACTAACCTACTTATATGCAGAGAAAGTAGCCATTAATGGTTTGAAGTCTTAAAGCAGCAAGATCACACTGAAATCAGCACTGCTGTATATATATTAAAATTGCTAATTGCACTTACTGTATTTTGTCCTAAATTCAAGAAAGTTTTGATACTTCTTTTATTAGTGTGCCCATAATACATAATGTGAGATGAGATACTTAACAAGGAGATGCTGCGCTGCCTTTTCTATGACCAAAGTTCTCGTACAGCACACAATATCGAGTGGTCGGAGAGCTGGTTTGTAAGTCCTCGCGGTCATTAAACAGGTATGTCATTAGGTGAGAAGTGTCTGTATTGATATGCAATTTCATAAACTATATTGAATTTTTTTTATCTGTAAAGAGCATTATTATTGGAGGACAGGGAGTGTCAGAGCTTTTATGCTAACCATTTTGAAATTTACTAAATAGTTTTCACTTTCAAATTGGCTAAATGCTTAAATGTTTTTTTACACACATTCCTAGTTTTGTAAATAGATGAAATGGGTAAGCAAAAGCATATGCAAAACTGAGCAAAGTGTAATAAAAACTATGTTTAAAACTATGCCACACTTCTGAGGTCTGTACTCATGTAATGCTTATATTAATCAACACATTGCAGATATAATTTTCTTGACAAGTGAAAAACAATGTGGATATTTGACTGGTAGAAAACATGCATGTTTTATGTTTGCCTGAACAAAACTTTCATCTATGCCTAGCTGCCAGGATTCAAGCTTCTAAGCCACACTTAATGAGTTTTGTATCCTCATGCCCTGTATAAGCAAGCACACCCTTTGGACCAACTGGAGGTTTAGATGCATACAGATGAAGGACTTGGATCAGGGTTGCATTAGTTTTTGGTACATATGAAAGGAGTACTCCAGAAACAGAGATATTGCTTTTGTGTACTTTTTGGTATTTTTTTTCTTCCCGTTTTGTGAAGTCTGAGTTGAGAGTTTTTCGTTAGTCACATTAGTCAGATTTTATATAGTATATGTGCCACTCATTAAGAAAAATAAAAAGAAATCAACCTTGATTTATTGCCTTAACTATGGCTCTTCAATGGTGTCGACTGTTACAAATAGAAACACATTTGGGAAAAAAAAATATTCTGCTCTTACGTTTTGCTGCATATTTATTCTCTAAAACATTAAAAAAAATATTCAAACATACTCCTTAATGCTGTTTATTTTCTTTTTTGCTCTAATTGTTTACTACCTTTTAAAAGCAATCAAGTTTCCAAGACAAAAATGTTGCTAATCCCATAGGTAAGTGGGATGAAATAACGATAACAGAAATCAATTGAGGCAAAATCAGATAACTAAATATTGATGAGTTTGTTTAAAATGAATCAACCAATGTCACCTTGGCTCAGAAAAGAAAAGATCACTTAATGTATAGTAAACAAAACTAACTTGACTGCAAAAGAATTGAATTGGTTAATAAGTATAAGAAAAGGTGATTTCCAATACTTTTATTTCAAATGACACTAATTTCTGGCTTCATTTTTAATGTTTCTGGAAAAGAATATCTTACAATTGAAGCAATCATGGAGTGAACTGATCCGAGCTCACTGAAGTTCATGTTAACTGATGAGTTAGAGAATGACAAATAGTGAACAGCCTTATTAGTTTCACAACAATAATTTCAGAGTATTATATAAAATGTGTTGTAATAAGAATAATCAAACTCTGATCTGTCACTGAGCTGCTCACATGCTTTGAGATGTGACTCTTTAAAACTATCAGCAGTATAAAATGGAAGAAGCAAAGGTGAATATTAAACAAAATAGGATGACACTGGACAGATATGAGACAAATTACACTTTTAAAAATACAAGACAATCAGAACCAAAATTTGGGCAAGGTTTGAGATAAGAATGCTTATTTTCATCAAATCTGTGTACAGTATTTAGAAATGATGACTGAGGCAATAGACAATAAAGTACGAAGTGATGAATGATGAATGACTATAGACAACCTAGATACTATGAAAAGGGTAACAAAGAATGACAAACACATTACGTGTTGCAGGCTTGGAGTACTAAAAAAGCTAGATTTAAGAGGGACAGTGGAAATAAAGTAGGTGAAGAGGAACTGAAGCTATTACAGTACAGTAATCCCTCGCTATATCGCGCTTTGACTTTCGCGGTTTCGCTCTATCGCGGATTTTATATGAAAACATAACTAAATATATAACACGGATTTTTTGCTGCTTCGCGGGTTCTGCGGACAATGTGTCTTTTTACTTCCTGTACATGCTTCCTCAGTTGGTTTGCCCAGTTGATTTCATACAAGGGACGCTATTGGCGGATGACTGAGAAGCTAACCAATCAGAGCACGCAGTTAAGTTCTCCTGACTGAGAAGCTAACCAATCAGAGCACGCAGTTAAGTTCGTGCTTGCTGAATGCAGTGTTAACCAGGAAGTCTCGTCTCGCTCATTCAGCATCAACGTGTTTCGCTGTGTAATTAGTTGTGCTCTTTTGTGTTTATCTTTGTGCATAGTCAAGCCCTTCATTATGGCTCCAAAACGATCTGCTACTGCTTCAGGGGCCGTGCCCAAGCGCAAACGGAAGATGTTAATGATTGCCGAAAAGGTAAACGTTTTGGATTTGTTGAAGGCTACGATTCTTTTTATTTAAAAAGTAGGAAAGGAATACAAGATCTACGGCCGCAGTGTCCTTTTAACCAGGGTGCAAAACGAGTTGTAAGTGGATGTAATAAGGCAGTAGTCTGGATGGAATCTGCTTTAGGGATTTGGATTGAAGACTGTCAGAAGAAGAACAACGGCAGTGCTACACAATCGCCTGAAGTGGCTCCTTTAAGGGCTGTAACGCTCTCCTTTGTTGTGCAGTAAAATAAAACTCATTGTTATCGGACAAGTCATCGTGTCATTGTTGGTGAGTAACCATAATTAATTTTCTACTTACAGTACTTAGTACATGTACGTACGTTTAGTGTCACTGTACACACACATTTACTGTATACTATTTTTGTTGCATTTTACGTATTTATTGCTGGTGGCATGTCTATCGTAATGGCTGTAACATGTGATATCGGAGACACTCAATATCTTTAAAATAATATTTACGTTTTACTGTATATAAACAGTGTGTTTATATACATAATTTCAATGAATCTTACCTAATATCTAAGAGAATACAAAGGGATTATGCTGTATAACTCTGCGGGGAATATTTATAAACAGTGTGGGAGAGTTTATAAGGGCTTAAAATATATAAAAATAACCATAGAAACATATGGTTTCTACTTCGCGGATTTTCACCTATCGCGGGGTCTGGAACGCAACCCCCGCGATCGAGGAGGGATTACTGTATTTAAGTTTGCACACTTCAGATACTAAAAAGGCTCAAATATCAGATTTAATTTTGAACTGCAATGGCCAAAGATGTGCTGAAGAATGAAAGAATGCTGTTATCTTAATATACAGTACCTATAAAAATTATTCACCCTTGTGGAAGTTTTCATATTTCATTGTTATACAATATTAAATCATAGTGGATTTAATTTGTCTTCTTTGTCACTGATTAACATAAAAATATTATTTAATGTCAAAATGAAAGCAGTTCTCAGAAAGGTGGTCTAAACTAACTACAAATTTAAAATACAAAATGATTGATCACACTGCATGTATTAACTCCCTTCAAGTCAATATTTAGTAGATGCACCTTTGGCAACCATGATAGCCCCGAGACTGTGTGGAGGGTCTTCAACACTGGACACTGACATTCTCTCTCATTCTTCTTTGCAAAACTGATCAAGCTCTATCAGGTTGCACAGGGGGGTCTTTTTAAAGTCCAGCCATAAATTCTCAGTTGGATTTACATCTGGAGTCATCACCCCAGGTCATTAATATTGATATTTTCAAGGTATACTTATGTGGCTTTGTCTTTATAGGCTTGGAGAAGTCTTGCTGGGAAACAAATCTTCTTCCCAGGTGCAGGTTCTTTGCAGACTGCATCAGGTTTTCCTCCAGGATCTCCCTGCATTTCATTGTATTTATTTCACCCTCTGCCCTTATAAGCCTTCCACAGTCTGCTATGGAGAAGCATTCCCACAGTATAATGCTACCACCACCATGTTCAACAATGAGGATGGTGTGCTTTTGATAATGAGCAGTAACACGGTGTTAAGTGTAAAAAAAACCCTCAATTTCAGTCTAATCAGACTATAGAAATTTATTCCAACTGACTACAATATCTGCCATATACCTTTCTGGCAAACTCTAGTTGAGATGTCATATGCTTTTTTTTTCTCTTTGCCACTCTCCCAGTAAAACCCAGCAACAGTTGGTGTATGCACAGTCCCTTGATTCTTTCAGCATCTTCACAGTTCTCATAGGTCTCTTGGTGGCTTCCCTCACTGGTCTTCTTGGGTGATCACTCAGTTTTTGTGGACAGCCTGCTCTGTGTAGATTTACTGAAGTAGTATACGTTAATGTGTGATTTAACCCCAATCCATGGGATATTCAGTTACTTAGATATTTTTTTCCATCTCCTGACTTGTGCTTTTCAATCACCTTTTCACAGAGTTGATCAGAGTGTTTCTTTGCCTACTTTGTGTAGTGTAGACCACAATGTCGACTCATCACAAGCTCCATTCCAGATTCCAGATATGATGCATTTAACATAAGATGCATTGCACTACAATCAACTGAAACCTCTTGACTATAGACAGATGTTCTCTTAACTAATTATGAGGCTTCTAAAACCAACTGGCTGCACCATGGATGATTTTGGCATGTCATAATATAGGGGTGAATATTTGCAATTAATTTAGATCACTTTGCAGACATCTCTTTTCACTTTGACATTAAAGAATTAATTTCTGCTGATCAGTGTCAAAAAAGCCAAATTAGATCCACTGTCATTCATTTCTTTATAACAATAACATTCCAATGGAATAAATAATTTTTATAGGCACTGTAAGAACATTAAGCTTAAGAATATTAAGCAAGTAGTGAACCACACAACATTAGATGCTTCCAAGAAAAGAAAATTAAAGAACAATGAAAAGAGCACATTAGATTAATGTGACATGCAAACGTGGAGGCACATGAAATGGTACATTATAATAAGACTTAAAAGCAAGTGAAGCTGCATTGGGGTTGCAAAATCCAAATTGTCATTTATTTTCTTACCCACTTCAGGACCTCAGGAAACTATTAACTGTCCCAGCAGCATTGGCCACGAAGCAAGAATCAGTCTTGGACTGTGTGCCAGTCCACCACGTGGTACACTAAAGCACAAACTCACAGTTGCTCACACCATTTCAATTTAGAGTTGTCTATTAACCAAGATGTATTTAGAATGCTATTTAAAGGCTATACTACAGTAGAATAAAAAAATATGTGACTCAGACACATTGATAAGAAATAAAGTTGAAGTTAAGTTAAAAGCAAAGATGTACAGAGGACAGACGCAAACAATGATATAAAGAAAAGGTACTACAGATAAATTATAGAATAGATTTATATTGCAGATTATCCACTGTATATTTGGCACAAAGTTAGTGGCCCAAAATTTATATACGGTACATTAGGGGAGGTCTGTGAAGTTAGCATTTCTTACTAAAAATCTTAAAGAAAATGGTAATGCAAGCAATTTTAAAAGTTGCAACTATAAACTCTTCAATGAGGAAGTACTGTATAATAAGCCATATTCAATCAACAGTATTTAGGAACAGGACAATACTTGCACTACATAGTGTATGAACTTTGAAGTTCATTACTGTTCACCACAGATAACGGCCTTTATTTAAATAAAACAGTGGTCTTCAAACAGTTGTGTGTGTATCCCACTGTTGCTGCCTTTATTTGTTATGATGAATTTTCAGAAACTTTAAATATTTCCATTCTACAATGATTTCTCATTCAGTACCAATAAGATAAAGAATGGGTTTTCATATTCTTGTACCCAGTACTTCCAATTTTGAGAAGAACATGGGTGTTTTATTGAAATAATGCATATCTTCTTACCCAATATCAGTATATCAGGTACACACAGTTGAGTCTACACAATTCTCATTGCATCTAAAGACAGAAACAGTGAAAAACTCTTAGCAACAGCTAACAAAAAAGGTTACATTTAAAAGGGTACGTTACAGAGAAATGCAGAAAAGGTATCTTTCGCAAAATATCATAAAATGTTTATAAATACAGCTTTTGAAGTTAATAAAACTTTAACAGCAGCATTCTTAGTTTTGTCAGAAATCTACCTCACAGAATCAGGACGATATGATGGAATCATGCCCTTTTGATGGAGGTGGCAGAACGGGCTAGCCTTTAATTACTTGTAGTTCACTGTAGAATGTTCTGACTAACAGACCGTGACTGGAAAACATGCAGCTGTTTTATATCCACTGTATTAACAGCATGTTAATCGAGGAAATACACTATAATTTACTTGCACTGTGCAGAAGTCAGTGAGAATACATAGATTTCTGTAATGATCACTTTGGTGCCGATTTATACTTCTTTATATGCCCTAAAATTTGAAGGTTATCATTGTAGCCAACATCCTGCAAAACACCTGAAGTAACAGTGCAACATTAACCTGAAGATAAGAAATGAAATGTACATCACAAGTCCAAATATTTAGCTGGAGACTCCACTGCTGTATGTCCAACGCTCAAACCTTTGAAGTCTATGCCTTTATCAATAGTTTAATTTTTTGTACATTTTTAAATAAATTTAACTTTAGTTACACACAACTTGTAGAACATTCCTTACATTTTTTTGGATAGTGTTGCCAATGTGTTATGGCCATCCACAAACAAATGTTCCTACAAAATTGGATGTTCTAGCTTTTTAGAATTAAATTAAACTATGCATATTGTCTGTACATGTACAAGAGACTACGATGAAAAATGTCACAATGTTAATGTACCTAAATACATAAAACAGACCTCTAAAAACTAAATTCAATTATTACTTTGATTTTTACTACAATAATAACATAAGCCTCATATGTAAGGTCATCACAGCTTGCATATTATGATATCATGATAGCTCAATGTATGAATACAGCACTGCACCGTCACTTGAATTTAATTTTACTAGAGGAAGTTTAGCAGATGTCTTAATTGAATTGCATTGTATATTGAGCTGAAATTGCTATTCAGTTTAGAAAAACTTGAGAAACACTCATTATAAGTTAATTCAAAAGTATACCTGGGCCATGGACAGTGATCATTTAAATAATGGAGGAAAGAAGGGAAGATACAATATACAAAATAAAAGTGTTAGGATTTCTATGTATCCTGAATCCCTTAGGTCACAGTGGATAAAAGGAGTCATGTAAATAAAGAGTACTGTAATACTAAAAAGAAGATAAATACACACAGTAGTCATGTTATCAAGTATACCTTTGCTCAATTGCTCCAAACAGCAGCAATTCAATTGTACAGAATGCATATATGGTCAAGAAATTTAGTTGTTGTTCAGACAAACATTAGAATGGATACGGCCTGTTATCTAGCTGACATCAACTGTGGTATGTATTTTAGTGCCAGACATGATTTTTCCAGCATATCAGAACAAGATGTTCAGCTAGGATTTATGCACACAGTGTTCTCTAGAAGTTACAGGGGATAGTGTAAATAAACCCCCAAGCAAATCCCTAATGAGTAGCAATTCTGTGGGTGAGTGTTATTCATGAGTGAGTTCAATGGAGAATAGTTAGAGCACTTCAAGCTAATAGAAAGGTATACAAATACTTAAAAAGTGATGTTTCCTTGAACAGTAAGTATATTTGAACATATTTAATTTTGAAGTTGATTGTCTACAACAGCACAATCTCATGCCAAATTCCACTAGTGCCTAACATGGGCATGTTGTCATAAATCTGGATGACCGAATAATGCAAAAATGTAGCCTGGTCTGTTCTATCTCAGTTTCTGCTGCCCCATGCAGATAGCAGGGTCAGAATTTGGCACAAACATGATTCCATGGAGCCTTTCTGCCTTGTGTCAAAGCTATAGGATGGTGGTTACAGTGGAATGGTGTTGGAAAGGTTTTCTTGAAAAATATGAGACAATAAAATACTAAATTCTCTTTACAGCCAAAGTAGACTCTTTCTCAAAGTATGTATCCAGCAGGATAATGTGACATGTTACAACATACACATCATCTCAGACTGATTCTACAGACATAACACTCACTTCATGTGATTCAAGTGAGTTGTGCAGTCCCTGCTATCAATCCAAAAGAATACCTTTGGGATGAGCTGGAATGGAAGATTTGCAGCATAAATATGTGGCACTAAAATCTGCAGGAACTGCAGGATGCTATGGAGCCAGCATGAAACAAAAGGCCTAAATATTTCTTCTATACCCTTGATAGACCTTTAATAAATTGGCTAGTGAGTGCATATATTTGTCTTATATACTGGAATAATTAGTATTCTTAATGCTTTCTTTATTTTCTTTGATTTTACACAGTTTTTGATCAGTTTACAACTGTTCTATGCAACTTCACGAGTGAAGTAAATCTGAATCAAGTGTGAACGTGCAGTCAAGAAGTGCTACTGGAGGTTTAAAAAAGTTATTTTACAGAAGATGAATTGACTTACTTAGTTCAAACCTTATGTTCACATTTAGGGATGAGGGAACAAGGTAAATAACCTCAGTTGGTTAATTAATTGTGCACAAACATTAAATAGCACAAACAGTAGGCCAAACATAAGAGAACATTTTTAAAAATGATTGTACAATGAGTTTAAACTAATCTGACTTTTACCACTCATTATATATAAGGTATATATTAGGTGGGCTTGGCTGGGTTTCTTATTTCTGACAGAATTAAGGCCCTATGTAAGATTTCATTTTTTAGACTCTACCCTAAATTCGTGACCATGCAGAATAATATGAAAATTAAATAAGAAATCCAGATCTTCATTTAAGAATGTGGGTCAAGTCAACAGTCCTGTAAGACATCCCCAATACAACTGCTGGTACACCAATCAATTGCTCAATTTCACAACTTTCTCTACTTCCAAAAGCAAATGCTCACTCTTTACCTGCAGAAAGCAAGTTACTCTTTTTCAGGTGTATTACAAACTCAGATTTGAGGATGTAGATTCTCATTTCTGCTCGCTCACGCTAAACTGCTTTATTTTTCAGTGTGGGTTAGTGATGACAGTCATATGACAACAAAAGGATAACTGAAACATTAATGATGCATCCCCTCAGGTCCTCAAAATGCAAGGTGTGCATTTAATTACAAGGCATGTACTTGTCTGACCATGGAGGAGAAAGAAGACACATCTTTAACAAAGTCTGCCATGAATGTACACACTTTTTTCTGAAAACAGAAATGTAGCTTATATAATGTACTTATTACATACAACAAAAAACTTTATTCTTCCTCAACCTTAAACAAATTAATGAAGATGGTGTTATAAATGTCCTGCAAGTTCAGTTTTCCTTTGAATGAGGCTCAGAAGTGCGAACCACTGACAATCGGGATACTGTTTTCAAAAACACAGTAAACACACCCGTCAGCATGTGCTTTGATTCTTTGTTTGCGTTCCCCTCAGAAGATGATGTGGTGAGGTGGTGAGAGAGAAGGACCACTGAATACACACATTATTTTAAACAAAAAGTTTCAGGGGTGAAGAAATCATGACAGCTGCAGTCACTTGCAAATGCCTTCAATTTAATTTGCTTTAATTTTAAGTAAGTGTGTAGTAAAATATTAAAGTTTTCTCTTATAATTTTTATTTTCATTTATGTTAAAAAAAACAGTAGTATATGGTGTCTGCATTTTGCATACCATCCCCAAAGGGATTCTAACAAACTGTGGAAGAACTGAAATGCACATGCCTGAAGATACTGAAAATAGTTTGTACATGCAAGTTGCTGCTGCTCCTATAAAGTGTTCATGTTTGTTTGAGAATATGGGTATGTTCTTTCTCTTTGCAGTATTTCTGCAGAAATTCAGCAGAAACACAAAATATATAATGGTGACTGGATAGTCCTCTGGATAGATGTTCATGAATGGCTTAAAAATGTCATCACTTCCTACAGTTTTGCACCACTAGCATTTTTAGGCCACAGCAATGTATAAATTGCTAGTATAAGCAAAATGTTAAATAAAATGTTGAAAATCATTTGCAGGTAAAATTAAGGTGAAAACCTAAGCATTTGGTTTAAATGGTATGTTTTCCTGAACACCTTCTCATCATGCAATTTGAATGCATATATTGTACATTATTACTATCTATCCATCTATTTATGATATTAAAATGTTGAAGATCATTTGCAGGTAAAATGAATGGGAAAAATCTAAGCATTTAGTTTAAATGGTATGTTTTCCTGAACACCTTCTCATCATGCAATTTGAATGCATTTACTGTACATCATTACTATCAATTTATTATATAATGCCTTTCCTATCTATCTAAGCCTAACCTTAAGCCTACCCCTATCCATAATATTCCAAATTCTGAAACTCAGTTGGCCCTAATGATTTTGGATAAGAGATTGTTGACCTGTACCCCTTGATCAGATTATGTGGGATACCTAGGCCTGACAATTTATTTTTTAAATTGAAAAATTAGATTGTTGCTAAATTATATACACTAAGAAAACAACGTGTCAAATCCAACAGAATAACCAAGGTTAGGGTGAAATTCACGTCTATTTTTCAGAGATCAAGTGGAACAGGATATGTATTCATTTTCTTTTTTTTTTTTTTGGAATTTCCTTTTATTTCATTTTTTCGCCAGTGGGTCACACTTCCCAAGCTAATACAGGCATGAAATAGTTGCAGTCTTCGTACTTTTATAAAAGATAATTGATTTGACATCACAAGCAAATAGTACACTCTGTAGAAATCTGATGGCATCAGAAGTAACATTATTAGACAGCGGAGAACAATACAAAAAATATAAATGAAGTTATAAATTAATCAAAATGTGTGATTCAAAATTCAGACATATAAAAAAGATTGCACAACACAATTCTTAAAAAGGAGAAGCTCTGGACAACAGGCAACAGAGGCAATGTGTATTTTTCTAAGGAAAAGTGGTTTTGTACAGCATTATCACTGATTATATTGACTCTAATAAAAATAGATAACGTAATTTTTTTTTTCATTACATCAGATCTAGCAGAATCCCTTTCAGAGTTCACATTAGAAATAATGTAAAACTCAAAATCTTGTAGTTGTGACCATAGACTGTAGGTGGCAGCAGCTGAAAACAATTCGACATTGTTCACAGTGTACAGGTATAGTTTTTTTTTCTTCCTTTGAACATAAATAACAATGCTTGCTGTTTATCATATACGGAACCATTAATATAGAGCACAACAAAAAGTTAAATGGTCCGCTTCAGCTTACAAAAAAAAATATTATAAACTGGGCGATTAATGAGGACAAAGGAAATGTTTGCTTTTGTTACAACTTTCGATGTTTAATGTGTCAATGACAATAACATAAGTAATATTCAAATCTCTTAAAACATTTTGTGAGACTGTACATCCTATACAGAATAAATAAGACAAAGTGAAATATTGGTAAATTCAAGATCTGCTGTCAACAGAAAGATGGTGGCCTAAAAGATGATGTTTTGCTGCAATATAATATTCACTAAGAGGCAGCTACATTACAATACACACAGGAACACAGGCGAAACAACGGCCAAATACTCATAAGAATGTTAATGGGAAAGTCATTTTAATTGAATAAAATATGTACTAACATACTATGGCTTGTTTGTTCTTGTCTGTTGAGGCCTTTTGTTAAAAACTGCTTTCTTGTTAAGCAGTTTTTGAACCAATGAGTTTTTAAGGTGCCCTCTATAAATAATAACATAACACTGTCATATCTAATTAATACAATCTAGTGTTAATAGAACCTATCCTAGGCAGCACTGAGTGCAAGGTAGGAACTAGCTTTAGATAGTGTGCTAGTCCATTCATTGCAAGGCCACACAGAACCAATTTGGATTTAACAAATAACCAATGTATCTAAAACAAAGCCTTCACAGATAGAAGAATGTGCAAAATCCACATAGACAATGAATGATCGGCATGGGATTTAAACTTAAAATCTTGGATCTGTGAGCAAAGGTGCTTATCAGTGCTCCATTTTGATGTCCATTAAGTTGACATTCTTCAGAATTACCTGATTAAAAATAATGTTTTCTATTTAACTGGAAAAAAGTACCTAAATGGAAACTAATTCCATTATTGCTGCTTATAATAGCCACTTACTCTATGAGTTACAACCAAGCACAAACTTTGAAAACTGTACAATAAAGATAAAGTGCCAAAATGTACTGTAACTTGAATCTTAAAATATATTCACCACTCATAACACCTCTTTTCTCTGCAACTTCAGCTGTAAATTAAAGTGCTGAAAAGGCAAAAAATTGTGCAAAATAAAGCTTTTACTTTGTAAAACTCAAAAAGGCACGAACATACTGTAAGGATAGCAGAAAGTATAAAAATAACCAGAAACACAACAAAACCTTGCAGTTTCTTTTCAGACATCAAAACATCTCACCTTCTTCCTCCATAGTACATGTGATACAGGCAGACAGCGGCCTAGAAATGATTTTGGCTAAGTGACCTCTCATCAAAATTGTCCTAATGTTTTAAAATACGTAGGATATAATGGTTGGGATTACAGCACTTTACTGGCCTAGGAACCATTGGGAATTTTCCGGCAGAGGCTGATAAAGGTGGCTACGGATAAGATGGACTGGTCTGTACATATAGACATGGTGTCCTATAGCCCTCATTATCAAAAAGTAGGCTAAAGGTAAGGTGACATTTGGCATAGCTTTTTTTGAACTCCTACCTTAGCTTCTGGGTCACTATCAACGCTAGACGCATCTTCATCATCAGACTGGGGCCCATTTCTAGAATTACAGTAGAAAAGAATTAGAAATAGGGTTCACAGTGCTATAAAAGCAAGGTAGCTTATAAGAACAACTAGCTGACGCACCGAAGTTTTAAAGAAGCATAACGTAGGGTGGCTCCTTCAAACTCCTTCAGGCTAGGATCTGGATTTACTGTAGCTGCTTGCAGATCCTGGTGTGGGGAAATAATAAAGAGGTCAAAGACATTATGACTGCTATATAAAAACAAAATACCCTCAATAAAATCTCTTATGTTATGACATGCATCAAACTGACACATAAACATTTTACTTTAACATTACATGCCTTGTAAATCTTTGGTTTTATATATACATGATTTCAGTGTTCCAAAATAAGCAAAACTTGTGAATGATTAACATCAGCCATGGTAAATATGAAAGCAGACTGCTAGGGAAGTGAATATAGCGACTGCCATGCATATGTCAATTAAAATCATCTGCGACTGACAGTTGATATACTTGCCTTCCAAATCTCACTATCAATCTTGCCCCCATTCAGAAGAGCAAAATCACTCCAAGGCTGTTTCTAGACATACAGTCATTCACACAGGTGTAGGGAAAAGCATTGGTAAAAGGGGAAAAAAAAGACAAGACAAGACACCACCGTTAGGTCATTATTTGCATATTATGTTAGTGAAAATACTGCAAACAGTATACAGTTGATGGAGGTCCTCCATTGTCTCATTAGCTAAAATATCTGGGTTTCTGCTAACGTTCAAGAATGTTCCAAAACTAAGTTGAAATTTGTTCACGGGTTTTCAATATTTACCAATTTTTTGAGCAGTTTATAAAGCAATTAATGAAATAAAGATATAACACATTCTTTATTCATCACAAGGCAGTAACAGTTTCAATACAAATCATTCTTAAAACCTTCACCATTTTCATCCATTCCTTCATTCACTAGCTGACCTTACTTATTCAAATAAAAACGTATACACATCCACAATACATTGAGCTTTTCCAGTAATATTTTAATGTTTCAACATCTATGATACAAGAGGAATTTTTATTAAGATTTTGACCGAGCTACTGTTCTACATTAATAACTTCATGCCAGTTTACAAGAATATCTAATGCCAATAAATAGAATATTCACCTGCTTGAATGTTTTTAGTGTTTCATTAGTCAAGCACCTTTATAAAACTGTAGGAACCAAAATGTCTAAGTATAAGACAGGAATAATTCTTAAGTGAAATGCCACTCAATCATTGAGCACATACTCAGTTTTATAGGGTGTGAGAGGCATAATGGATGGACTTACATTCCAATTGGGATGGGTAGTGAAGCTTTTACTGGCCCGGTATCTATTATGGAATGACAGTGCAGATGGAGGTGGGAAGAAGAAATAATAAGTGAATTGGGGAAAGCTGATGAAAGGAACAGTTTACTCTAAGCATGATAGGTGGCAATGAACCTTTCGCATGACCCCAGCTTACACCAGTAGGGTTGCATCGGACTTGCAGTTCAGGGAGGCATCCTTACTAAGGTCCCTAGGTACCACAGACATAGAATTACTAGACTTTGCATGACCAGCAGTATCGTACGTCAACGTCGCTGCCACATTGCAAGTGGCACTGCTGTGGAGTGAAGTAATGGATAAAGATGCCTCACGCATGTGCTGCTTGGGATTGTACAAACCATTGTACACTCCAAACCAGATGTCGGGGGAATACATTTCATGGGTAAGGCTGAACAATTGTTTTGGTTATATTTGGCCATTAGAAAATCCAGTTTTATAATCTTAGCACTCAAGGTCACCTTACAATAAAATTAAACAACATTAGTAAAATTAAAATGAGAGAATGCTAAATCAAAAAGCAATAATTAGCAAACAAACAAGGATAGCTGGAAGTAACAGCGCAAAATTCACAATTGGTATGCCAGTTTGAAAAGAGTGCAAGGGGGCAGTTTTAAAATGTGTTATTAAATTGAGCTGATGTATATGAGAGGGAAGAGAATTCCCGAGTTGAGGAGCACTATGAAAGAGCTCAAGCTCCTATAGAACAGAGTTTGATGTGTGGTACAGAAAGTAGAGCTGCAGATGAGGATCTGAGTGAGCGAGAGGATTGTAAGTCTGTAGGAGATCAGTGAGGTTGTGGAGAGCTTTAAATGTTAAGAGCAATATTTTGTATTGTATTCAGTAGTTAACAGGGAGCCAGTGAAGTTGAGAGAGAATAGGTGAAATACGTTAAGCGGATTTAGAACAGGTTATTATTCTGGCAGCAGAATTTTGAAGAAGTTGTAAGTGATGGATAAGTTTTTGTGGGATGCCAGATAGAATAGCATTACAGTAATCTATACGTGAGGTGACTAGGACATTAACCAATACTTCAATACTGTGTTGCGTAAGAACAGGACGAAGTCTAGAAATGTTTCAGAGATGGAAGAAGGCAGTCCGAGAAATGTTACTTATATGGGAGGAATTATTTAATAATAATAATTATTATTATTATTATTTAATAATTGCCATTATTAGTGTATAAATGGATATAAATAGTTGCATTTAAAAAATTTGCCAAAATCTGTTGTATGTAAGCGATGCTGTTTTAAAAGTTATTGTTTTATCATTAGAAAACCCGGTTTCCACGTCTACCTGTGTTAGTTTAAATGGCACTTTTGCCACTCGCAATATGGCGTACACGCTGACGTATCGTGTCGACTGGGCAACACAGTAAATGCGGCATCTACCTAATATATGTCTATGCTGGGTACTGCCAGGAGAAGATTCCCCTTCATGGAGGTTCCGCCTGATCCGGAAGTGTTTCCTTGGTGCAAAGTTGTGGCACTGGAAGTACTCACAAGCCCAACATAAAAGAAGTCACCTGACTTCACTCAGGCAGCTGGAGTCAGGAGGTGGAGGACAAGGCTTGCCTGGAGGAGAGTGGAGGATAATAAAAGGAAGAGGAATTGTGACTGTGCTAATAGGGAAAAGAGTCTGTGAAAAGGTACTGTATTCAATAAGAATACTGCATTTGAACCCAGGACTGTTGTCTTTGTGGTTGTGTCTGAGGTTTGGGGGACTCAGACACCCTTTAGTGGCCACAAGGGACAATTAAAAGATGCCAATTAACTTATCCTATATGTCTTTGGAATGTGGCAGGGAACCTGAACAATCCCAAGGAAAAAATGAGTGGGGAAAAAATGTAAACTTCAGTGACTGATCAGGATTTGAACCTACAACTTTGGAGCTTTGGAGCTTAAGGGCTTTTCATTTACTATTACTATATACTTTTCATTTCACATACATCATGCTGCCCATATTAAATCTTATTATACACAGCTGGGATTTTCTGCAATTCATCACAACAGTAAAAGAAAACAGAATGCTATCCATTTTTTAAATTATTATTATTTTTTTTATTTTATTAATTTTATTGTAATCATTCCATACAAATCGATCAACTTTTACAAAAAATAGGATTGAAAACTGCATTTTTTTAAATTAACTATAAATACGAAGAATATTAAAATCTGTAAGCATTAATACCTAAAGACAAAGACTACAAAAATTCCGGCAGCACTGAAGATTACCAAGAACACACCTGACTTCATCATTCTTAAATGGAAGAAATTTCAAACAACTACAACTCTTCCTAATGCTGGCCATCCAGCTGAGGTGAGCAATCACTGGAGAAGGGCCATGGTAAGAAAGGTGACCAAAAACCCAACTGTCACTCTGGCTCACTTCCAAAGAACCTGTGTGGAAATGGGAAAAACTTCCAGAGGAACAACTATTACAGCAATGCGACACTGATCTGGGCTTTATTACAGAGTGGCAAAACACAATGGCAAAAAAGATACATGGAACCCGGCTTGAAGTTTGGAAAAAGACACCTGAAATTCTTCCAGACTGTGAGAAACAAGATTCTCCCTTCTGATGAAACCAAGACTAGTGTTATGGCTGTAGGTTTTTTAGTGGCACAGACTGGAAGAAGAGACAGGGCTGAGTGAAAACTCAATGAATTGCAATATAGAAACATCCTTTAAAGAAATCCTGCCCCAAAGCACTCAGACTGGGCCAAAGGTTTGTTTTTCAACAGGCCAATGACCCTAAGCACAAAGCAAAGACAATACAGGAGTGGCTTTGGGATATCTGTGTGAATATCCTTGAGTGTCCTAGCCAGAGCCCAGACTTAATCCCAAACAAACATCTTTGGACAGATCTGAAAATAGCTGTCCACCAATAGGTTCCATTAAGCATGACAAAGCTTGAAAAGACCTGCAGAGAAGAATGACAAAAAATTTCCAAATCCAAGTTTGTGAAGCTTGTCATGTCATACTAAAAATGACACCAGGCTGTAATCACTGCCAAAGGTGCGTCAACAAAATACTGAGTAAAGGGTCTGAATGTTTTCTGTACTGTGATATTTTTGCATTTTTGTTTATTTTAATAAATCTGAAAACATTTCTAAAATATTGTTTTCACTTTGTCATTCTGGAGTATTGAGTGTAGCTTGACATGGGGAAAAAATTAATGGTTTTAGCACAAGGCTGCAACATAATAAAATATGAAAAAAAATGAAAGAGCCAGAAGATTTTCTGAAACCACTGTATACAGATAACTTATATTAAAATGTTTATGGTCAGGAGCAGAATTTCAGCCTCTCATATGCTATGTTGGACAAAGGCTGGCTATAAGACGTCTTGGCAGTGATGCCAGGGTCCTAAATAATAAATAGATCTCTAAAACTAGTAAGGTGTTGTAGTGTATTAGCCATTATGGATGCAACACAAGATGACATATTTTATTGGGTAACTGAACAGATTACAATATGCAAGCTTTCGAGGCAGCTCAGGCCAAATTTTCACACAAGTTGTAACACAGAAACTGGAATTTCCTGAGTTTATATAGACACTAGGACAGAGAAAGCACTGGAAAACCTTTAAGTGGGTCATCTTCAATATAGAAAATTAATAGACCCCTCCAAGCAAAGATTCTTTTAGAGGGAGAGGAAAACAATGTACGGTTAAGATCTTTTGATAACTGCCCAACAAAGTCTTTTGAAGTTTTTGATGAGCTTCCATTCTACAGTGGATCTCTAGAAAAATTTGTTGAGTCAGCAAGAGAAATGTAAATAACCCTCAAATCTGGTCATAAACCTCTTGCCTATATTTAAACCATGTTTTAACGTGTTAAATTTTAACATCAGTTTAACTCCCCACTCCTTTCTCTTTTTTGCAGAGTGTTTGTCCAGTTTCTCCCACATAGAGTGCAGTGTCGGGACATTTCATATAGAGAATTAAATAGACCACATTAGATGATCTGCAGGAAAATGATCTCTTTATGCGAAGTTCTAATTGGCAGTGCAGAACAACTACACAATCTATATTATTAATGAAAGGACACGTTTCACATCTTTTCTCTAGGTAGGGAGATGTCCCATTATCTATTGGTTCACTACCTCAAAAGCGTGTATATTGTAATTTTTTTAGTTAGTCAATAAAAGATGTCATTTTGCTTGACTTTTCATTGTATAGTAACAGAGCAGCAGTAGGGAAGGTACACTAGATATTAGGTAAGGAGTCCTTAAAACTGACAAATTAATATACAGTCACGCTGCCTCTTGCTTCTATTGTTAATTAGGTCTTTGCAGGGCCACCTGGCTCTATAATGTAAATTGGGGATCACAATGCAGAGAAATAACCAACTAATACTGACAAAACATACCTTGATTCAATGCTGTTAAAATAAAAAAAAAGTCAAAAAGCTAATTAAATCAAAAAAGTCAGTATCTTGTGTGTATCTTCATAATTACAGTGAAATGAATGATTCTCTAACCAGAAGAGCTCAACCTATTGCTTTACTTACAGGATGCTGTAATGGTATTAATGTTTACGTACAGCACATGGAATTAGAGTAATTTGCGATATTTTATTCCTTCTAACTATAATTACAAAAATTAAGGCATGCCTAACAAAGTGTCAATGACATATGTAGTGAAATGGAAAACTCATATTTGGTATCTATCTATCTATCTATCTATCTATCTAATTCACCAACAACAAAAACAGTACCGCAGGGTAATTTCAGTAGTTCATCCATTAAGATTTACAAAGATCAATGCAAACAAATAGACTTTTTCCCAACAAATGTTCAGCTATGTGAAATGCATTTTTAAAAAATAAACTACCCTGACTTACAAAAATGTATATTGCAGGGCAACCAGCAAAGGATCGTTATTATCTCCATTTTTACAAAACAAGGAATATATCAAGACAGACAAACTTTGGTGCAACATTATAAATAAGACAGCTACAAAAATGGGGAGTGAAGGGCAGGCAAGGAGTTGGGACTGATAATGCACACCATCATACATACACAACAATGTTAAACGTCTTGTACTTAATCTCTGCAACTAACAAAATATTTTTGCTTCTGCCTATGTCAAAAAGAGTGTCCATGTGTTACACATAACAGTAAACACCTGAATAAAGACACATTCCACGCCTTTCCCAAGAAACCTACACTCCAACTGCATCTTGTCAAGATTTTAATAACAACTGAGATATAAAGTATGGAAAGTCACTAGACTCTCATTAGTTTAACATCTCATTCCAGATTTCTTTATATGTCCACCTGTCAGCAGCCTATCCGTAACCATCCACTTCTAAACAATTTTGGTAGTCTCAAGAATTCCTGAGAAAATGATCTCTGATATTTACAAACTCTCTCTTTCACCCCATCCCTCTTCCTCTCTCTCTTGCTTAGCTACAGCAAGGACAGGTATTTACATTTTATGAAATTCCATAGATTGATAGCAATAAGTAAATGATTAAGAAAATCATGAAAGATGCATTTCTTCTGAAAGCTGGCAAATATCATTTGGAAGTTTTTCATTTTCATTTATATATGTATTTAAACCAATCTTGCAGTACAGTAATTAAGACTCATAGTAAAATGACACTGGGTGAAAAGTAATGATACGTTTCCCCAATATGTGGTAAAATAGCTTTTACTGAATAATGTGAATGAAACTAAATTAAGGGAAATACATATTACTGCATAATATAAATAGGAAAAATCTTTTCTGTCAAAGATAACTTCCAATGAAAATTCTTTTAGTTCTGCTGACTTCATTTCCAGCTGCAGCCAAAAAAGATGTGCCACTTACAAAGTAACAGCTATTGACAAAGCCACATGATGGCACTGTGTCATCAGATGATGATGTGGCAATCTGCTCCACTGAATCATCAAGCGTCGCATTCATGAGATGGTTTCCAGGAGCTAAAAAGACCTCATTCTGTGTAATCTCCTAAAGATGGAAAGAAAGAAGGTAAGAGATAAGTCTCTGACAGCAGATGTAATGTAGAAATATAAATCTGCAAAATACATCAATATATCCTAACAAATTTAAAATATATATAAGCTCACAAATGAACATTCCTATACCATATGTATACTGCTGTTGGTTATGAGGCTTATATTGTATAGGAAGATGATACCAAATGCGTGTATTAGACCAGAAAAATTTTGGATCACTGTCTTAGTGATCACAACATAAGTACTGTGAATTACTGAATGTACTGAAGGTTGAATAGTTGAAGCCATACTGCAGAATTCTAGACAACTGTCAATCTGTGCTAATGAAGCTTTATTAGTTTAAAATGTAGTTTACATTAGCAACAGAAAATGGGCAACAATTATATGTAAGTCCAATTCATAAACTGAGCCTTCACTTTAGTTTTTAGGAGACAGGACAATACAGCTTCTCCAGGGACATTTTCATGTATCAGTTATCTCCTCCAGTACCATATGGTGACACAGCACTACATTTGCTCTCCATGTCTGTGACCTCTGCATGTTTTACAGCTGTAGAAAGGTATTTTACATAATAAGTGCAATATGATGTACAAGATTTAGGTGCATTCTTTCAAAAAATGTCTGCCCCCATATCCTTCTAAACCTGTTCTAAAACGTTATTTTTCTCTTTTGTGTCCTATTATAGTCCTGTTAGTATTCTGGCAACTAATGCCCTAATTAGAGCGCTCATTGTTAGATTAAACTGCCCATGAATAGTTTGTGGCTCACAGTTTCAAATTATGTGTAATGATTTGTGTTCATAAAACTACATTCCTTCTCTCTGACATGACTGTTAAATAAACACTACTCAATTTTTTTTAGAACAAGAGTTCTTAACCTTTACATTAATGCAGCCCCCTTCTGGCATGTATGGTATCACTGTGATTTTTATATTATGGTGTCAGTGTGTTTTTAATAATCCATATAGCACTTATCACTTTGATGTGGTGTGTCTCCATCTCAATTGTTTATTACTTTATAAAGTATTTTTCACAGAGTGCAGAATAAAACTGGCCAAAAGAGCTGTAGAGTCTGAACTTGTACTTATTTATTGGCGAGAACTCTGCAATTTCAAAGGAAAAGCTGCATTTCTTCTCTCTCTCTCTGCAATTTTTGGTTAATATGAAAACCTACAATGCAGTGTTGAGTATCCAAACACAGTGCACAGTATCAGCATAAGCCAATTCAAGCAGGTGCTGGAGGAACACCTGGAGTTGGCTACAGTTTTAGGATAGCTACAAGTAGTAGCAGGGTGGCACTCACCATGGGTTGAAGTGACAGCACATGGGCTAGCTTTCCTTCAGGAAAAGCATGGACCACCAAGAGTGGTGCACTTTGTCATTTTCAAAACACAGCAGTGGATCAGCCATCAGTTTTACGGGGCAGAGTGAAAACAGGATGTGGAACTATTCATCAATCAATGTGACAAATTAACCATTTACAACAAAACCCAGTCCTCAGTTACTTGGCTCTCTTCAGGCCCTCCGGGTAGAAGCACTTATGGTGCTGGTGGCACATGGACATTTTGGGTTCCTTCCAAATAACAGATACTGGGAATTGCTTTGTTAACTATACAAACATGACCCACGATCACAGCGTGACCACCAATGCTAACACGATCATTACAGGTGTGCTAAAAGTACCACTGCAGGTATGCCAGCTTCTCCAAATCCAAAAGACTGGTATCAATCTACAATATCTTATGTCTGACGGCCTTTTGGAGCAATTCAGCAGAACCCTGGTCATTAAGTTCTTTATCAGCATAGCAGAGTAAAAGAAGGGCATCTCTCTGCCATACATTAGGCTTATTGCTCTGCTCTGCAGGCGTTGACTCACTTCATATATGCCCATACTTATGTTTGGACTATAACTGTGATCTCCTGCATCCCTGGCCTTCAGGACACCCACATTAAGTCTGAAATCAGCACATATCCAGGGCCAAAGTATACTCAGAATTTGAGGCAAAGTCTGCATATTGCCCACACACTAGATCAGGACCATCAGAAGGATGCTAGCAATCAGCAGAAGAGGACATATGAGAGACATTACCTGGTGTGGTTGTACAGTTACGAACGAAAAAGGTACTCTGTCGTGAACTAGGCAACACTCAACATAGCTCATATGGATACTGCCCCAGCTGTCTGAGATAGTGTATCAAAGTGTATCAATTAAAATATATTTTTGAAGCTAAGACAGGTAGCAACTGACAGTGCAAGAATAAACACTTTAGTATTTTAAGAACCACAAAACACACTTTACTTACTGTATGATATCATTGAGTTTACCAGGACTTAGAACTAAGCACTTGAAGATAGCATCCAATAACACTATAAAGTATATATTATATGCACTGTATGTACTGTAGAGTGGAAAAATGTAGCCCAAGCTGTCTTAAACCTAAATGTGAAAGTGTGATTGTGTTCAATACGTCTTTTAAAATACTAATATTTATTAATATATGGGTATTTTTTATTAGTAATGTGTCATAGACATCAACAAAAGCTACAATTTAAAAAACAAACAAATACTGTTCTAATTTAAAAATTGAGCACTTAATTTTGCTCAAAGCTATATACTCCATCTTGTGGATGGAAATAACATTGCATTAAAGATGAAAAGCTAAACCAGAGCATGTTGCTGTGCATGAAAATGTGCCCAAGTGTGAATTCTCAGCTGGCTTCAAATGTCTTAGCTTTTTGGTAAAATCATCACTACAAGTACAGTTTCATTACACTCTGAAGGATGTAGTGTTAAGATCTCACACCATACCTCATTTTCTGGAGTGGATGATGGGGTGATTGAACTAAGTGAACCCTTTCGAGACCCCTTTATGTCAGCTGATACAGAAACAGGGCGTTCCCATTGTGTTGTTCCAGTTGGTATGTGCCAGTAATAAATGCCAGCAATATCATTGATCTTCTTCCAGCCTGGGGGAAGGTCTGGGTCTGTTTGAAAGGACTGGTCACTCCATATATCTGCTGGGAAAAAAGAATAAATTCTAAAGGTTAAAACTTTTTTAAAATAATAACTTAAGTGAAAAGCAAAGCATATTACATCCAGATGTTACTATATATATATATATACATATATATACACACACACACTAGCCATGTGTGCCCAACTACGTTGCGCATGTTAAAGTTGTCTGTGAAGGGCTCCCTGTTTAAACGCGGTCCTTCGTCGCACAGCATTATGATTTTTTATAAGGGAAACAAAATTACAAAAGAAAACCCTTGGACATTGATTCGATAGGAACGGCCTACTCGGAATCACTGTCCGAATAGTAATTATGTGGTGGTGTAGGAGCATTTCTGCTTCTGTCCATTCACAGTCCGTCTCGTTTTCACGACGCTGTCGTTTCCTCTCACGATCTCCTCTCAACCTTTCTCTAATCTGCTTTGTGGCAATCCAAAGAGTAAGGCAATATACACGGAGCAATGGTTATAAAAGGGGGACACATAGGTATCCAGGCTCTTTAAAGCATAAATTAGGGATCACTTCACTGTGAGCAAGCCACGGTACAACTGTGAGACGCGCAGCACTTGCCGGCTACAACGTGACAATAATAATTTCCGGAATGTGCTGTTATGTTGTCATTCATTTTACCCGCTGTCTTTCTTTCATTCATATGTTACGTAGGCACGTACCTTTTTATCTTCAGCAATCTCATTCTCTAACCAGGCCTCAAGAGCTAACCAGCGTAACACTGTCCACCACCTCTTTCATTATTCCGGCACATTGTTGACATCCATGAGTAACAACAACGTACTAAACTGGAAGGTGGTCTATGCATGCGTGGAATTCGCGGACAAACAAAGATCAAGATCTAAATGAAGATCTCTTTAGTTAATTTAAAGCACAACAATTTGTTTAGTTTGAATGTCTGTGTTTTGAGGTGTGACAGGAGTACTACAGTCTACGTAGTATAAGCCTAGAGGAGATTCTTAATGCAATGCCTATGTTTTAGCTGTCCCTCTACTGCCATCTAGTGCTCCTTCTTCAAATTCATTACGGACAAACAAAGATCAAGATCCAAATGAAGATTATATATATATATATATATATATATATATATATACTGCTCAAAAATTAAACAAACACTTTGAAAACACGTCAGATCTCAATTGGAAAAAAAAATCATGCTAGATATCTATACTGATATGGACTGGGTAATGTGTTAGGAACGAAAGGATGCCACATCATTTGACAGGAATGAAAATTATCAGCCTACAGAGGGCTGAATTCAAAGACACCCCGAAAATCAAAGTGAAAAAATGATGCAGCAGGCTAGTCCATTTTGCCAAAATGTCATTGCAGCAACTCAAAATCGTAATCAGTGGTTTGTATGGCCCCCATGTGCTTGTATGCATGCCTGACAACATTGGGGTGTGCTCCTAATGGGGCAACTGATGGTGTCCTGGGGGATCTCCTCCCAGATCTGGACCAGGGCATCACTGAGCTCCTGGACAGTCTGAGGTGCAACCTGGCAGCATCGAATAGACCGAAACACAATGTCTCAGAGGTGTTCTATTGGATTTACATCAGGCAAGAGTTGGGGCCAGTCAATGGTATCAATTCCTTCATCCTCCAGGAACTGCCTGCATACTCTTGCCACATGAGGCTGGGCATTGTTGTGCACCAATAGGAAACAAGGAACCACTGCACCAACTTAGCATCTGACAATGGGTCCAAGGATTTCATCCCAATACCAAATGGCAGTTAAAGTGCTGTTGTCTAGCCTTTAGAGACCTGTGTGTCCCTCCATGGACATGCCTCCCCAGAGCATGACTGACCCACCAACAAACTGGTCATGTTGAACGATGTTACAGGCAGCATAATGTTCTCCACGGCTACTCCAGACCCTTTCACATCTCTCACATGTGCTCAGGGTGAATCTGCTCTCATCTGTGAAAAGCACGGGGCACCAGTGGTGGACCTGCCAATTCTGGTATTCTATGGCAAATACCAATCAAGGTCCGTGGTGCCGGGCAGTGAGCACAGGGCCCACTAGAGGATGTTGGGCCCTCAGGCCACCCTCATGAAGTCTGTTTCTGATTGTTTGGTCAGAGACATTCACAGCAGTGGCCTGCTGGAAGTCATTTTGTTAGGGCTCTGGCAGTGCTCATTATGTTCCTCTTTCCGTAAAGGAGCAGAAACCAGTCCTGTTGATGTGTTAATGACCTTCTTTGGCACTGTCCAGCTCTCCTACAGTAACTGCCTGTCTCCTGGAATCACCTCCATGCCCTTGAGACTGTGCTGGGAGACACAGCAAACCTTCAGGCAATGGCGCATATTGATGTGCCATCCTGGAGAAGTTGGACTACCTGTGTGACCTCTGTAGGGTCCAGGTATCGCCTCATGCTATCAGTAGTGACACTGACCATAGCCAAATGCAAAACTAGTGAAAAAAACAGAAAAGTTTACGAGGGATAAATGTCAGTGGCCTCCACCTGTTAAATCATTCCTGTTTTGGGGGTTGTCTCATTGTTGCCCCTCTAGTGCACCTGTTGTTAATTTCATTAACACCAAAGCAGCTGAAACTGATTAACAACCCCCTCTGATACTTAACTGACCAGATTAATATCCCAGACGTTTCACTGACTTGATGCTATACTCTGATTAAAAAGTGTCCCTTTAATTTATATATATATATATAAATATATAAATACTGTATATATATAAATATATATATATATAAATATATATATATATATATATATATATATAAATATAATATTTATATATATACAGTATTTATATATTTATATATATATATATAAATATAAATATTGTGAATGTAGTCACCTTCCAACTTCTAACATTTCTCATTTTGAGCTGCAAACAGTTTAATGTTGACCAAAGCCCCTTGTGGATCACTTTTCTAAGAACTGTATCCATCCTTTACCAGCTACCATAAAACTGCACCAGAAGGATTACGTGCCTAAGAATAATGCAGAATAATTAAGTAATTAAGTGTTGATAGATTCTATAACACAAGCCAACTCATTGCTTTAAGGACTATGATCCAACATGAACTCTCACATATTTATTATTAAGAACAAGTAGCAAGCAAGTATCAGAATATTCATCTGCAAATTTGTGCTCAATATAAGTAGCATAGTAACATACAAGCAACAGAAGTTAGAAATTATACAGCATTGGTCTAGACATTGAAGGACAAGCGCTATAAAACATGGCACCCGTGTTCCTTTGTATTAGGATGGAAATGAAGCAGCTTACAAAGTTCTGAGAATCCCAAACTATCTTTGTTCTTGCCACTGTAATGCTGTTCCTGTTCTGTGGCAGAGACAAGTATGAATTTCATTGAATATTGCAAACTACATACATGAATCTTATACCAAAAATATATATGTCAAACGTTCACATATGAAATAGCATACAGAAATTGATACATTTGCTGTATATTATAATATACTGTAATAATAAGTTTTTCATCAATGCAAATCCCATTATACTATTCAGACTTTTCACTGGTATGTAAATTATCCTCATTGCAAGACTGAGTTGTAAGTACCTAAATAAATTAAAACCCTACCTTTGGGGTTTCTTAATATAACCCTCTCATAAGATGATCTCCCTTAAAACCCATTACATCTCCTCTACTTACAATTTGATACCTTCAAGTTATTCAATGTCCACTCTGCTTGAACTATAAATGGACTGGTCTTGGTCCTCCTGCATGACACAGACTTGTCGATGCATTGTTTTAATATGCAAATTAACTTGTTGTCAATGACTTTTTCCATGTTTATTCTATTTACTTGCTACAGAAAATTTCCGAAATGTTTGGATCTGTCAGCTCAGGTAAGCATTTTGCTCATAATGAAGAAGCTGTGTGTTTTCCCCATCATCCTTACACTGTCCCTCTGTGTTTTGCTCCTCTGCCTATTTTGGGTTGCTTATTCTTATTTATAAGTGTAATTTCTTTCCCACTGTTTGTACACACATGCCTCACTGCTATTATCTTCCAAATTCTGTTTAAAATGTCTTTCCTACCTTTGTAGTAGTCATCTCTCTTTTCTATTTTATTAATAGGAGATTCTGTGCTGGTTTTGATAGATAAGATTCTCGCTGGGGCGGCATGGTGGTGCAGTGGTAGCGCTGCTGCCTCGCAGTTAGGTGACCCGGGTTCACTTCCCGGGTCCTCCCTGCATGGAGTTTGCATGTTCTGCATGGGTTTCCTCCGGGTACTCCAATTTTCTCCCCACAGTCCTAAGACATGCAGGTTAGGTGCATTGGCGATTCTAAATTGTCCCTGGTGTGTGGGTGTGTGTGTGTGTGCCCTGCCCAGGGTTTGTTTCCTGCCTTGCGCCCTGTGTTGGCTGGGATTGGCTCCAGCAGACCCACGTGACCCTGTAGTTAGGATATAGCGGGTTGAATAATGGATGGATGGAAGATTCTTGATTTTCAATGGCTATCAGACATCCATCCAAGGGGTAGACTAGGCTGACATCAAACATGATGGTATAGTAAATGAAGTACAAAAATACTATATGTGAAAGATAATTATAACTAATATAACATTTAAAACAACGTTTTAGATGCTGAGCCTTAAGCTTGCTCTTATAAACAAGCTCTTTACTGCAACACTATTCATTAATTAATAATGACAGAAAAGTGTCCCATCACACCTGACTCAAAATGGATTATTAGTTATTTGATATTTCCCAATACCTAATTTGCCTTCGCAACTTCAGGTAAGATGTTTTTGGTCAAATATGTAAGTGGCTATCCTACTGGAAAACAGAGTAAAGAGCTTTTCTTTCCCTTTCCTCTCTGTAGGCACTGATAGAATCAGGGCTGCAGACTGAAAATAAAATAAATAGTCATAAATGCAACAAATAATCATAATATGTGACAATAATTTAAAATTTAGTCAGCATTAGCAACTGACTCTACAGCTCTTTTATTTTTTCTGCTGTGAAGCCCTGGGGCATGTACAGTTACCCTAAGGGCTCATTTATACTTCACGCTCAGAACGCGTACGCGTCCGCATCATGGCTGCCACGCGTTCCCAGCGTTCATTTCACGCGTCCTCTGAGCAGGTCCTCAAAAATTAACGCGACGCGTGCGCGAGTTGCAGTACCAGCAAAAAGTCGGGGGGCGCAGTGTGCTAAAAGTCGGGATGTGACGTCAGAGTCTCTGTTTACTATCTACATATGACAGCAAGCCTCTATGGAGATCCTTCGGGGATCGATCTGCGCGCTTTGCTGTTTGATGAATGGTTCAAAGTGTCGAAGCAAAATGCCGACATACAGATGCATTCGTGGTGCTTTTATATTCAAGCGTCGCATATTCCCGATCGTAAAGACACGATACATTTTAAAAGTCTCACATACCATCTTTTGTGCCGTCTATTTTTTATTTTTGTACTTTACCTGCTGTCAGGTACAAGAAGCTCGTAGCGATGAAAAACTGGGATGACGTTTACGACGGTCTGCTTTATTAATAATATAAACTACGAGGTTAAAGTGGACATTTCGAGATTAAAGCCGAAATTTCAACTTTAATCACAAAATACACGTTTTCACCGTGTCTTTTATTTTTTTCTCAGTGGCTCAAATACAGCGCTATACATTATGTTGCCGATGTGAAGTTGCAAAAAAATAGACGGCACTGACACTTTTAAAATGTATCGTGTCATTACGATCGGGAATATGAGACGCTTGAATATAAAAGCACCACGAATGCATTTGTTTGTCGGCATTTTGCTTCACAACATCGAAGCATCCATCCCGTAGGATCGGCATAGAGGCTTTCTGTCACATGTAGATAGTTCCCGAATGTAATGACACGATACATTTTAAAAGTCTCACATACCATCTTTTGTGTCGTCTTTTTTAATTTTTTTATTTTTGCAACTTAACAACAGCAACATAATGTATAGCGTTATATTTGACGCGGTGAAAACGTGTATTTTGTAATTAAAGTGGAAATTTCGCTTTAATCCCAATTGTCCACTTTAACCTCGTAGTTTACTTTATCATTAAAGCAGACCGTGGTAAACGTCATCCCAGTTTTTAATCGCTACGAGCTTCTTGGACCTGACAGCTGCGGCAAGCAGCAAAAGATCACCACACAGAACAAATTAAATGTATGATATTCCAACTCTCTGCACATTTAGAATCTTTAGATTCATACTTGATATCACTTTCATGATGAAATGCATTAAAGTGTGTATGTTACATTTTACGTATAATTTCATTTAAATAATGAATACTGTTAATAATTACACACATGGGGGTGACACGGTGGCAGAGCAATAGCACTGCTGTCTCGCAGAGAGTTACGTTGCTGCTATTTCCTGCTTGTATTCCACACTGTGCTTCGGTTTCCTTTCAAAGATAAGCAGATTTGGGGATTTGGTGCCGCTAAAATGACGCTAGTGTATGTGAGTGCTTGTATTCACCTTGCGATGAGCTGAGGCCTCGTCCAGGGACTGTTTCTCAGTCGTGCCCAATGCTTGCTGGAATGGGCACATCCCTGGATTGATGGATTTAATCAATAAACATCCTTTTCACAGATATTGCGGTAAGGTGTTATCGGAATTTAATAGGTGTTTTAGGCAATTCACAACACAGAGAAGCCGAACATGTTCTCACCGTGATACTATCTCACACTGCCACCTGGTGGACTCCTCCAGCTTTACGTAAAGTACGTGCGCAAGTATAAACACTTCAACGCTTGCGTAGCAGGAGCGTCCGCTGCAGCATGCGTCGCGTCGCGTGAAGTATAAATGAGCCCTTACCCAACACAGACACGCAGAGACACAAGTTTGTCACACAGCACACATTTATTCACATGGGAAAGCACTTTTTCTCTGCTCACCACAGCACAATACATAAAGCACAAAATACAGTCCAGCACAAAAGCCTTTCCTGCTTCATTTTCTCTGCTCCACTCCTGTCCCGGCAAGCTTCGTCCACCTACTCCCTTCTTTGGCTCCCTGAGTAGTGGTGGCTGCCTCAATAGGGTGTGGTGGAAGTGCTACTAAATAGGGCTCGGGAAAGTTCCAGGTGCCCCTTGGCAGTGGCCATGGGCCCCAGTAGGGTTGAGCGTCCAAGCTCCAAACCCATAGCCCTGCTGTAAGCCAGGGGGATTGCCCTCTAGAGCGTTCTGTGGAAGACAGTGTCCAGAATAAGCCATCTTCCCCGGTCCTACTATGACGAAGGATTCCCAGCCAGATAAAGGCCCTGGCGGTCTGCCACACTGCTTTTTCTATTTTAACACCTTTACCGCCATTACCAAGTACTTCTAGTCTCATGTACTGAGTCAACTTGGCACCAAACACACAGGTTTACTTGTCATGGTGCAATCAGCAGGTGTCTTCTCAGTTGATCATTTGGTGGATTTTTAAACAGAATTTGCAGCCACAGGGAAAAGGGGCCAGTACAAAGTGATTAATGGTATGATTGAAGGAACAATTTTTCAAATAGCGACAGCAAGACAGAGTAGATAAAGGTGATAATATCAAAGTTTAGGGGTGTGGTGAATGGGATGGGGAATAAGTGTTGGGGTGTGCATTTGTAAACAAATCCCCTTTCAAATTTTCCAACTAGTACAGACTATGCAAAATGTATAAACATGTATACAGCTATTGGCAACAGTTTCATAACATATATAGCAGTTCACAGGTCAATTTTAATTCTTAACATTGTGATGGATGGCTGGGGATCATACCCCACCAGGAGGCCTGGAGAAGTTGGGGACCGGGAGAGGGGCAATTCCTTCCCCAGGACGTAAGAGGGCAGCCATCCTGGATTGTGTGGGAGCCATGGAACTGGAAGGCTCAACCCTGTAGAGATCCATGGCCACCTCCAGGGGGCACTCGAAGGACTAAGGAGCCTTGGACTGCAGCACTTCTGCCACACCAGGAAGTGCTGCTGAACCAGGAAACAGGTACACCAGGAGTGCTTCCGGATGCCCATGCAGCACTTCTGCCAGATCAGGAGGTGCTTCGGGGAGATCATAAAGGAGCACATCCGGGTGCATTATAAAAGGGGCTGCCTCACTCCATTCAAGTAGCCAGAGTCAGGTGGAAGAGGACGGAACTTTCAAGAGGTGGAGTAGAGGCGGCAGAAGAAACAAAGATAAAGACTGAGAGTATTGTCTGTACTGTGTGATACTGTATTATGTGCTGTGAAGAAAAATAGGAATAAAATGTGTGTGGTTAGGAAATCTGGAGTCCGTGTCTGTTATAATTATACTCATTGATAAATCCAATACAAAGCCTTGCAGTACAAAACATAGCTCCTAAAACATTGTAACAATAGCTCCACCAATAGCAGGTATATGCCTTTGCCTTGTTGTTGCAACATTTTGCTTTATTTAAATCCATGGTGTGGAATTTGGCATAAGACATGTTAAAATTCATGATGACATGAAGTTCACTCTTGATGAGTACTACAGAACACCTGTTTCTTGTGTCAATCCATTTTAGAGTCATCTTTGCAAATATCCTTTCATCAAACCCAATAGCTGATGGTATGTTCAGGATGAAGGACAGCAGATTATCCTTAAGCATATGTACAGTATGTTTGACCAAAGCCTCTTACTTTATAAAAGTGACTTAACATAAACGTCAATCTTCCTGATACTTTGTAAGAGACTAGTGATAAAAAATAATCACAATTCCAATTTAAAGTTGTATGTTTTTGTTAACATATTATGACCACCCTTAACACTCAAACGGAAAAATTCATGTCTTACAGGAAAAAAGCAGGAGGAAGACAAAAAGAGTATCAAACAAGGCTAACAGAATCCAAGTATATCTAATATTCAATCAAATTGAACCCACTGTAACTCTATTACTTTAAATGTATAAGAGAAACACTGCAGTGGGCTGGCGCCCTGCCCGGGGTTTGTTTCCTGCCTTGCGCCCTTTGTTGGCTGGGATAGGCTCCAGCAGACCCCCATGACCCTGTAGTTAGGATATGGCGGGTTGGATAATGGATGAATGGATATAAGACAAACAATTAAACATGTTTATATAATTTGTATAGAGTATGGCAGGAAATGAAAAACAAAAATAATCCATTTCGATGAATTAATGGTCCATTTGGACATTTTTTTCTGAAACCTCCAGGTTTTGTAATAAATGAAAATCAGCAAAATTTATTTTGAAATCCTGACACTTACTGGGAAGTGGGTTAAATTTCGATTACAAGATTTGTAGCATACATACAAACAGGTGAAGTTAATATAAGCGTGGTAATAATAATAATAATAATAATAATATAAAGCAACTACTTACAATTGCAATTGTGATTATTTTTAATCACTAGTCTCTTATAAACTCTCAGGATAATTCATTTTTATATTATTTAATTTTTATGAAGCACCTGGATATTTCAAACAGATCAAGACACATAATGACATACATTAATTTATTTAACAATGATTGATTGCCAGTGGCATTTATTTTTTTAAACAGTAATTTGACATTGATTTGAAAGCTTTCTAGAATGAATACTTGAATTGTGAGGTTGCTTGTGGGTGAATGACCGTGTAAGGGAAGGTAAGTTTGCGAAATGATGATGTGTATAATGTTACAATAAACCTGATTGTTTAACAGCATTATAAATCACAAAATGTGTATGAATCTTTGCATAAAACACAGTGTTAAACTTTCACTACAGGAAATCCTGCTAAGGAATGACAAATGAAAATGGTTAGTGATGGTGCATCACCAACATTGAGCTCCTCCCCATTCTATATGCAGCAGTGAGGACAGTCTCTGTATGGCATTCGCTCAGCTCAAACAAGAGGAACAGAAGGATGCATGATGGCCAGTGACACTATATTTTATTAGTCTGTGATATCTCTACTGGCTCAGAATTGAATAAGTAGACACTCATTTTAAAGTTTGAGCAAATGACCAATCAGCAGTGAGAGGACAGCCCCAATTGAGAAGTGCAAGAATCAGGCAATAAAAAAGGCAAACAGACCCACAGGCACAGAACGGAAAACACGGTAATTATGTTAATATGGACAACATTGTATCTGTAATTTTAAAATGTTATGGTCCAGTATGTAAATGTTTTTGTTTTATTTAATCAGTCTTTCAATCTACATGTTACTTAGTAGGCAGCATTTCTAGTTCGAGTGTGGGTGGTCTGTATCTGATAATTTACACTCAGTGAGCCCATTCATAAACTATTAGATTTCTGAAGCGCAGCTAGCTATGTATGATGGTATTTTTTTCTTCAAATTCCCTGCAGATAGTAAAAGATACTTTCCTCACATAACCATACTGTATAAAAATTAAATTTGCCTTCAACATGGTTTGAGCTAGTGTAAATTGCATGAAAATGCCTGAAGCCATGACAGATGATGATTATTTCTTTACATGTATTTGCATTTCTGAACTGTATCTTCTTCTTCAAAACTGTCTGAAGCAGAGACAGTATCATGAAATGCATGGATGCTACTGATTATCCCAATGAGCATATCTTCCTGGTTTTATTTAGATAACTTTACAGAGTATCTATGTCTTTAATGGACTGTGACTAAATTCTATTTTGATCAGTTTAAAGGATTCTGTTAACAATACAATAACTTTCTTGCATTTAACGAATTCAGAAAAGTAACTCATGGATTTTATCAGACTATTCTAACTTTCCAGTTCTGACCATTGTTAATAGGTTCTTATCAGGTCACATGTTCATTTCCCATAGAGTACTTATGGTATTTTTTCCTTTCATTTTTATCTGTAAATGATTAGGCATCTATTTGCGAATGTGCATAGTAATTGGTAAATTTATATTGTTAATTCCTGAAATATTTTTATGTCATAAACCTTTCCATATTGACTGGCCTTTAGTGTTACAACTTTCTACTCCTATTTGCTGAAATTAATTACGAATACTGTGGCATAGTGGCTATAACATCCATGCATTTTCTCAACCTGATTAGTCCAATTTATGGTTGTGGAGAACTGAAGCTGACTGCAGAAGTGTGCTGGAAACCCCACACGCACAAAAACAATCAATCAATATATGTAACACTTCCATGAAAGAATTTTTAAAAAGCAAATAGCTCAAATGTCAATCACATGAGAGACACAGGCACACACACGTGAGAGACACAGGCGCATGCACGAGAGAGACACAGGCGCACACACACGTGAGTGAGAGAGACACACGCACACACACACACGCCAGAGAGGGCTAGCCACATAATCCACTGTAATCATGTTTTACAACAAAACAACAGAAAAATTTAACTGAAAAAATGAACTTAGCAACTAAAAATAGGCTACGCTTTTTGTGGTGGGACGTCGGATAATACAGAATGTTGGATGAGCGAAGGTTGGATAAGCGAGACTCTACTGTACCTCAAAAATGTACCAGATTATTAACATCAAATGCAAATCAATCATCAATCCAGTTTTTCATGAATTAATTTTCATATCTAGAAAAAAGTCTGATTAGAGTATGTGAAATTTTCATTCGGTCTGACATTGCTAGACTCTTTCCAGGTACTTGAGGCAGGCCCTTTGATCCTGCAGTTTACTCAGCACACCTTTCCTCAAGTGGGTGCATGTGCAGCCTGAATGTTTTATCACTGCCTAGGGGGCTAGAAGTCTCCTTTTACATGATCCATTGACTGATTTTTTGTAACACAATTTAAAAGGGTACGTGAACTTGCATAACATGCTATTTTAGAGTAGCCACATTGATTACTTATGTACAATAAGATTTACAATTTAGCACTTTGTCCATTGAGCTAAAATTGGTAATTTAGTAATATTTGTTGGTATCTCTGCATTCAGTATTTAGTATTTGATGCTGCAGTATCTTTTAATACCATGCTTTAGAGGTTGTACTGTAAGACAAAATAATATTTTGACAGATCATTATTTTGTTTGGGACAACCCCACGAAGTCTATTTGTGAAGTTCCATCTTAAGTATGCAATCAAATTATGTTTATAGACTCACTTTCTCTCTCCTGCAGTTCAGCTGGATATTACACTAACTGTGATATATTTGAATCTTCTCTTCTATATTGGGAGTGATATATTTTCTAGGTCACACAGCCAGTAGTGGCACCAGCACTTCATATTAGGGTGGGCCTAAATTTTTCACAGATGCGCCTAATGTTATTTTTATTCCTGTTAAATATACACTCGTTAAAAAAATGTGTAAGTCCAGTCATACGGGGAGTGGCAGCCATTCCAGCAGCTCCGTGTATGACTTTATCTTTCTACCTTTATTCTCTATTTTTCTCCATTTCACTGATCACTCCTACCACTTTCTTTCATGTGGACTTGTTCCCCAGACACTTTTTACTACTTGGACATGGATTTTTACACGCCAAGACTCGTCTATTCAAGTAGTCAACTTCAAGCGCTGAGAACAAATGCCCACGCCGTTGTGGTTCCCCATTTACCTGACAATGTAAAAAGGCAATATCAGGGCAGCAGAGCCGGTGCTAAGATAAAAGCCAAGCGTCTAGCGAGAAAGTGGAGCTACAAATCTTTGGTGCCTTCTGTGATCCTGGGAAATGTGAACTCACTAGCAAATAAAATCGATGAACTAGCTGCGCTGGTGAAAAATGTCAGGATCTACAGAGAATGCAGTTTGCTGTGTTTTAGTGAAACGTGGCTGACAACTAACATCCCAGATGCTAACGTGGAGCTACCCGGGTTTAGCACAGTTAGAGCGGACAGAGACACAAGCACCTGCGGGAAGCAGAAAAGAGGATAAAATTAAAATCTCCACTTGCTGCAGGGACATCGAACTGTTGGCCATAAGTCTGCATCCCTATTACTTGCCCACAGAGTTTGGACACTCGGGCGAACATGGATATAGCGGGTGACGTCATCCATTACACGGTTGCTAAGTTACAAACACAGCACCCGGAGGTGCTTGTGCTAATCGCTGGAGACTTTAACCATGTGACGCTGGACAAAACATTACCTTCCTTCTCTCAGTCTGTGGATTGTAACACCCAGGGAAATAGGGCTATCGACCTACTGTATGCAAACGTTAAAGACGCATACAGTGCCACCCAGCTGCCTGTGCTTGGGAAAGCAGATCATAACCTGGTTCTGCTTCAGCCTCACTACAAACCAAGAGTGAAGGAAGTGGTCCCCTGAGGCAGAGCAGGCACTGAGAGACTGCTTTGGAACTACGGACTGGGATATCCTGCTGGGGTCACATAGTGAGAACATTGAGGAGGTTGCTGACTGCACTACTGACTACATCAACTTCTGTATGGACATTGTAGCTCCAGTAAGAACAGTACGCTGCTATGTTAACAACAAGCCTTGGATTACAAGTGACATCAAGGGCCTTTTGAACCAGAAGAAAAGGGCTTTTAAAGGCGATGATCAGCATGAGCTCAAGCGCGTGCAGAAGGAACTCCGAGTCCAGCTCAGGGCGGCAAAGGAGCAGTACAGGAGAAAGCTGGAGCAGAAGTTGCAGAATAACAGCATGAAGGAAGTATGGGATGGGATGAAGAAGATCACTGGCTGCAGCAAAGAGAGCAAACCAGACGAACAACTTCTTCAACAGGTTTGACCACCCTAACCCACTCTCACCTCAGAGTACTGCACCCTCTGCCCATCCTTCTGCTGATACCAGCATAGGAGAGAGTTTCCCCAAACCCACAATTACAGCAGCCCAAGTAAGCACAGAGTTGAGGAGTCTTTGTGCCAGCAAAGCAGCGGGTACAGATGGAGTATAGCCACGACTGCTGAAGGCCTGTGCGTTGAAGCTGGGCAGTCCTCTACAGCGCATCTTCAACCTGATCCTGGAACAGGGGAGAGTCCTGAGGCCTTGGAAAACACCTTGCATCACCCCTGTCCTAAAGGTATCACGTCCTAGTGAGCTGAACGATTTCCAGCCTGTCGCTCTGATGTCACATGTGATGAAGACCATGGAGCGGCTGCTGCTTCACCACCTGAGGCCACAGGTCCACCACACCCTTGACCCTCTGCAATTCACATACCAGGAGAAGGTGGGAGTGGAGGATACCATCATCTATATACTACACCGATCCCTCTCCCACTTGGACAGAGGCAGTGGTGCTGTAAGAATTATGTTTCTGGACTTCTCTAGTGCCTTCAACATCATCCAACCTCTGCTCCTTAGGGACAAGCTGAAAGAGATGGGAGTAGATTCATACCTGGTAGCATGGATCGTGGACTAGCTAAAGACAGACCTCAGCATGCGCGTCTTGGAAACTGCAGGTCTGACATTGTGGTCAGCAACACAGGAGCGCCACAGGGGACTGTACTTTCTCCGGTCCTGTTCAGCCTATATACATCGGACTTCCAATACAATTCGGAGTCCTGTCACGTGCAAAAGTTTGCTATCGTGGGCTGCATCAGGAATGGGCAGGAGGAGGAGTAAAGGAAACTAATCAAGGACTTTGTTAAATGGTGCGACTCAGACCACCTACAACTGAACACCAGCAAAACCAAGGAGCTGGTGGTGGATTTTAGGAGGCCCAGGACCCTCATGGACCCCGTGATCATCAGAGATGACTGTGTGCAGAGGGTGCAGAACTATAAATACCTGGGAGTGCAGCTGGATGATAAACTGGACTGGGCTGCTAATACTGATGCTCTGTGTACGAAAGGACAGAGCCGACTGTACTTCCTTAGAAGGCTGGCGTCCTTCAACATCTGCAATAAGATGATGCAGATGTTCTATCAGATGGTTGTGGCGAGCGCCCTCTTCTACGCGGTGGTGTGCTGGCGAGGCAGCATAAAGAAGAGGGATGCCTCACGCCTGGACAAACTGGTGAGGAAGCCAGGCTCTATTGTAAACACGGAGCTGGACAGTTTGACATCCATAGCAGAGCGACGGGCACTGAGCAGGCTCCTGTCAATAATTGAAAATACACTGAATCCAATGAACAGGATCATCTCCAGACAGAGAAGCAGCTTCAGCAACAGACTGCTGTCACTGTTCTGTTCCACTGACAAACTGAGGAGATCATTCCTCCCCCACACTATGCGACTTTTCAGTTCCACCCGTAAACGTTATTATACAAAATGATTGCCTGTCAATTATACCTTCATTGTTATCACTCTTTAATTTAATATTGTTCTTTATCAGTATGCTGCTGCTGGAGTATGTGAATTTCCCCTTGGGATTAATAAAGTATCTATCTATACTATCCAAATTTTTTATTTTTTTTGTTTTGGTTTGCATGTCTAGTTTGAATGTTTTTTTAACACTAATTTAAAACTACCAACAAATGGTGAAGTTAAATTGACTGCTTGCATTTTGTTGGTACGCAAGACATACCAGCCCAACATAATGCACAAATGGCCAAATAATATCTGTGTATTATTTTGTTATTTAACAGTAAACAGTCAGACTACCATTTTGCCATTCCTAGCAATTTTTGTGTGTATATCTGATACATGCCTTTTAAGTTTCTGAATACACATGTAATCTGGCCAACTAGATTATTACAAAAATACCAAAATCATATCATTCAACATCCAGTATTCCACCCACCCACACACTGTTATCTGTTGTATCAATGAGTCACAAAGCTACGTACCTTACCAGCTTGAAGTTGGAAACTTTAATAGCAATCAAGTTGGTGGCTCATGGAAATCAGAAAAATCAGTTACCTGGTCACTCCTTCATCCTTTGGCATCTGGCTGGTTGTAGATTTTTTAGCACACTCAGTAACAATGGTGATAGCACACCCATAGCTAAACTGAACAGAGCTAGCAGGGGGATTTTCATTGGAGTATTTGAAATTTTCAGTGCCGACATCAATCTCTGTCACATTTTGCACTTCTCTTTGTTTCCATTTGCTAATGAAACCTAAAAAAGCTGTCTGTTAATACATCATTCAAATTTCTCACCAACAAGACATAGTTCACCAGTGATGGATGAGTCATTCTTGTTGAACAACTCTTCTTAGTGAATTATATGAATTGATTTGGTGGAGTTCAAATAGGAGTGCTAAGAAACTTTAGTAAGTTACTAGTTATAACCTCCTGTAAATGTCAGATGTTTTAATTAGCTGTGTTTGGTAACATTTTCAGTCAGTCTTTTTTTCTAAACCTTGTTATGCAGATGTACACTATACAATCACCATCCATATACTCTATGTGCTTTCCAAATACTTTTCAAAGAGTTAAACAAATTTTTCTAATGATAAAATTAACACTGTTGATTTTGCTGTGTAAGTTTACAATGAACTGATCAAGAGATGTGTATTAAAATGCATGTATGCAGTATAGGCTAATTTATATCTGATAAAAAAAAAAATAAATCTAAGATCCAGGGTGGGCCAGTTTGGAACATGTATGAACTAAAGCCCACCCAAGTCCAATACTTGCACTGCCCTACACAAATTACTGACACTTCAATATAGCTGAAAAGACTTCAGTAGAATGCCTTAGTATTTTGAATGTAGCAGGCTTCAGCGTAGTGTAGTGGGCCTTACTTTTGCATACAAGAATGTGCATGATGCTCATTTTTCCAACTCTGCTTTCAAATGTAGCCTTCCCTTCATTAAATTATGCAGAGATATACTGTACATTATCAGTATTACCTCCAAAGGCCTGATAAGACCATCCACACTTGAACAAAACTGATAAGGTTTTTTTCTTGCACCTAGCACAGATGAACTGCACCAATTAGCTAGTTGGAACAACAAATACTCGATATTAGCCAGTTAGATGACAATAAAAATAACAATCATACTTCTTGGTAAATATCTCTATTGTACTAATTGATGGAGCAGTAAGAGATTTTAGTACCATGGATTCCCATGATAACCTCACGCTCATCCTGAACGGTCTGAAGAATATGGACAGCATATTATAACATGCCCAGGACAATTCCTTCTGCTTTCCCCTGAGTTGGTAGAGGACAATGTTGTGGTCCACATAACCAAGCTTGTCATTGCATTGCCAAAGGCTTCTTTCAACTGCTGATTATACTTAGAAATGAAAGACTTTCTAAGTATTAAGCAGGTGCACAGTATCCTTCGGTGTCATACCATTTATTAATTTCTATTGGGATGCAGGCACCAAAGGAATTTTCTTAAACATTCCATCACATGCCTAATTAGCGAAAGGTAATCTCTGCACAAACCTGGCCTCTCTCAACTGAAATTATCCTAAATCACCTTCATTGTCTTCACATGTTGAACATCTACACCCAAAGTAGTCACTTTCTTGCTACTCAGGTACTTTTTTATGATACACTGAATGCCCTGTATTTTTTTCTGATATCAATTAATTTTATATTATGCATGTATAGTTCAGGCTCACAGGATATGCTACTTTTAAATGCATTTGGTTTGCATTGCAAAATACCTTGTGATGGTGTGTGTGCCCTGTGAAAGGCACCATATAAAATTAAAATGGATCCCATAATTGATAATAGCTCAAATGAAAGAACTGTTTGGGTTTTGTTAAGTAACCATTATATTTTAGGAAACACAAACTATCCATCCAGCGTCAGATAATCCTGGAAGCATGTGGAACAACACAATAATAAAAATTGGAAGAAATGCCAATCCAACACTACACATGGCCATATACAAATGCACATTCATTCATACCAGATAAACTGCATTACTGCTCAGGGCTTTATTCACACAGACAGTGACCAGGGTGAATATTGTGCTTGGATGCCTTGGAACCATAAAGCAGAAACAATAACCACTGTGCCATAGGGCCACCCTTTAAATTCGGAGTAATTTCGTTATTTGTGTTATTAAATCACTTAATATATGATTAATGTGTGATTAAATTACAAATTCTTTATGTCTTCAATATAAATGGGCAAAAAAAATCTTTTAAAGTACTGTAAAGGTCGTCATTTGGGAAAAAAAAACATTTGCCTGCATAAATTATTTTAAAAAATGTAATTTATACATCTATCAAGGGTTTAGTGTACCTTGTACAGCAAGTCAAAGAAACCACATACAGGAATTTTACAACCTTACAAATAACTAGAATTTTATACATTTTGTGTAAATATCACACCTAGATAATGTAAAATTTACTGCTCATGTTTTCAATCCATGGTAGCCTTTTAGATTCCTACAGAAGTTTTATATATTTCAAGACATGAGTAGAAAATACATACACGCGTGTGTGTGTGTGTGTGTGTGTATCCAAGGTGACTTTTGAGATACAACTGGTTATATTTCCTTTGATTTTCCAAATGAAGCACAAGCAGAGAAAGTGACTTGCTCATGCTCACACAGTATCAGTAGCAGGATTTGAACTCAGGGCCTCATGGTTTAAAGTCCAAAGCCTTAACCACTATGCCACACTGCTGTGCTGGGCATCAGATATCCAAACATTCCTAAAAATTAAAAAAAAAAAAGTATTTGTATTTGAATTATAGTGATGCTTGTATCCTGGTGCTTTTAGTCATCCCCTGTAATCTGGAACACACTTGTTTACTGTACTGTATGCATCAGTGCTTCTTACCCAGCTTTAATCCCCATCATCACAAGCGCCCATCCGTGTAAAAAAGGCAACAAAAAACCTGCCAAATCATTATTTCATGGCTTTCTAATAAAATCTCAGAGGCTTATTTTCACTTGCTGTATACTAATAGGTTTCTGGCGCTAAACACTTTCAGCATTAATACATAATTCATTCTCACTATTATTTTTGCTCAATAAATTGCTTCAATACACAATAATGTTCAAAACCAAACCTACCTTCGTAATTCACAATAACAATGGCCAGCATGTAGTCTTTACTGAGCATCATGACAAAAGCCTACGGTAGTTTACATGAGGAAAATACAACACTGTAAATAAATAACCACGCCAGAACAGGTAGGATAAATATTTCTAAACCAGACTTCCTGTCTGGTTCAGGCAGTATCAGTCTTCCCTGGGAAGTGATCATTGGGAACTGGTCATTTAAACAGTTCTTCCTCTCAGCAAATGCTGTTGTCATAGCAACCCGAAGATCATCTTTCCTGCAGTATTACTGTGCAAGAAGTCATGTGACCCTAGCTACAGCAATAGGCATCCTGGTGCTTTTGCCAATGCAGAAATACATCACTAGCTGTCTGCAGCATTGCTGCTTTACACATTTCTACAGAGAACATATTATGGTGTTCACCACATGATAGGAAATATTTCCCCCAGTTCTTGAAACAGGGAAAACATAAAATCTGTTACATCAAAATACATGAAATCATTTGCTATGATTTGTTAAGATACAGTATAACCCATTAATTATCTCTCTTTTAATTTATTTTTTTTGATTGGTTAGATACTTACAATATGAACATTACATCTTAATAACTGCAGTTAGATTTTCTAGAATTCTAAACAATTCCTAAAGTTGTTAACAAATGGATTCAGTTATATGGATATAATGGGTGATTTTTCACTTGTCAAAATATGCACATTTTCAAGAATCAAAACAACAATACTTATTTTAAGGTATATTTCAAAAATGTAATTCATGGTTTGCATAGCATTGCAAGATATTGCATCAAAAGGGATAACAGCCATCTCCCCAGTGGCTTTATTAAAATCATAGTGTTGAGCAAGTTGCACTAATTATTGTATATTGAGTTGGCTCTGCCAAAAAAAGAGGAAAGAAATACTTCAGTTATATTAAGTGCATCTCATGAGGCTGAGACACTACCTTAACAGGATATTGTATGTCAGTGATAAAGGAAGGATGGAATTCTGTTCCACTCTAGGCTATATTTCCATTTCCCAGGTGACCTACCCATAGTTTAAGAGCATTTTAAGGTTTTGAAAAGTTTTTTCCAGTAGCCCAGCCAAATTAACAGCACCTTTTTATATTCTGTTTCATCTGTTTAATTTAAGCTTCACAGAGTTTACCTACACAGTATCAATATGATTGCAAAATGTAAAACTCGTTTTTTTTTTAGTTTACTATTAAGTCTGGCATCATTTATATTTACATTTATGTTAACTAAATGCTGAGGTACTCTTTCATCTAATAAGCTACAGGCTTTGGTAAAGATGATTTGAAAACTGAATTTCAAATAATTAAAAAAAATGCTACAGTGCCACATTTTTTAAAATTGGAATACAGAAACACAGTTTGTGGTCATCTAAAGTGTACACAATTAAATGGCTTAACTATGCTCTTTAGATTGTGATATACTATTTAAATATTCAAAGTTAAAATTCTAAGTATATTGTATGTCACTTTAAGGTATTGCAATCCTTGCATGATTCCATAAAAAGAATGCACTGTAAGAAAGTTTTAAACTTCTAATACAGTGATCCCTCACTATATCGTGCTTCGACTTTTGCGGCTTCACTTCATCGCGGATTTTAATTGTAAGCATATCTAAATATATATCACGGATTTTTTGCTGGTTCGCGGATTTCTGCAGACAATGGGTCTTTTAATTTATGCTACATGCTTCCTCAGTTGGTTTGCCCAGTTGATTTCATACAAGGGACGCTATTGGCGGATGGCTTAGAAGCTACCTAATCAGAGCACGTATTACATATTAACTAAAACTCCTCAATGATATACGATATGCTTTCCGCGCGGTGCTTGATTGTTTGCTTTTCTCTGTCTCTCTCACTCTCTCTGCCTGACGGAGAGGGTGTAAGCAGAGGGACTGTTTGCACAGAGGCTGTTTGCCTAGAGGATATGGACGCTCTTCTAAAAATTGCTGATTTATCGCGGTGCTTCGGCATACTTAAAAGCCCAAAAGCATGTATTGATTTTTTGATTGTTTGCTTTACTCTCGCTCTCTCTCTCTCTCTCTCCTGACATTCTCTGCTCCTGACACACATTCTTTGAAGAGGAAGATATGTTTGCATTATTTTAATTGTGAGAAAGAACTGTCATCTCTGTCTTGTCATGGAGCACAGTTTAAACAGTTTATGTCTAGAGGGCTCTAATAATGTTAACAGAGTGGGAGAGTTTATAAGGGCTTAAAATATATAAAAATAACCATACAAACATATGGTTTCTACTTCACGGATTTTCATCTATCGCGGGGGGTTCTGGAACGCAACCCCCGCGATCGAGGAGGGATTACTGTAGTTCTAGTTGAACACATGGACCTCCCATCATCAAACAAAAGGCAATTGAAAGGGGTGTTGTCCATTATAATGATAAAGTTGATGTCCTGGGGGAGTATCAACAGAGGATATAATGGATGGCAAATATAAGGAGTTGTTGATGCTATGTACATGCTTGTGTGATCCTCAAGTAAAAGGGAATGAAAAAAGTACTCAAAGACAGGGCAATGTAGACATCCAAAATGAAAGAATTATTTTATAGAAAAAAGAAAATAGTATGGAAAACACAAAGACAAAGCAATCCAAGAATGTGATGAAACATTAAACCAAAAGTCTGAGGTACTGTGTGTTATAACAGCATTAGTCCTGTGTAAAGGGGAGAGTACAGGAGTTCACCAATAGTAATAATCATTAATGTTTTAAAGGTGATTTAATCTTGATTCAGTAAAAGAAAAACTGGCCAGAAAATTGGCATGAAAGCCAAACAAAAGCACTGTGTTATCATACAGTAGGTTTGAATAAATGTCTTAACAGCTAAAAAAAATGAAAAGTAAGAAGTTACTTTCACTCAGTAAACAGTGCAATTTTCCATTTGTCTGTTTCAATCATATTCTATAAAAGAGCACCTACATGATCTATGGAAGAAATTGGGGTCTAATCTGTACTATATTGTACTTCCTGTGAAAGTGATACTCTATGTCAATATGTGCAGTACTAAAAATAAGAGAAAGCAGTAAGTTTCCATTTTAGCAACACAGTGTTTTGCTTTCCCAGCAGAAAAATAGCATCCAACAGTGAGGACATAGCTGATCAAAGAATTCCAAATAGTATTCATCTAACAAATTGTGAAAGCAATGTTCTAATTAGGTGGAGTGGTGGAAGATCTGTTTGTATCCAGGGAGACGGGTGAATATTTTTGTCAGGGTCTTAGTCAGTATTGGTGGTTCAGTCTGGTACATTGATTGGCTAGAGGGTCAGTTCTTGTCTGTATGGCTATACATTCAGGCATACATCTTGCTTTTTATCTTATTGCCTGTTGTTGATTGGCAGTGAATCGTTCATTACCTGGTTCCCTGGTGTGCAGTGTTAGCAGGTGTTGGTGTATTTCATGGCATTGCTTTGTTTGCACTTTTATTTTGTGATGAAGTGTGACAAGAAGCGTGTATGATTGTGGCCACATAGACACACAAACCAAGGTTACACTGTGGAGGGTGCCATCACTTGGTTGTCAGTGGGAACGGGGTAAGGACTTGGGAAGGTTGATGAAGAAATTGAGCCTGCATATGTAATGCAGGTTGCCCTCAGCGCCTGTTGTCATGTTTTGCATCTTGTACAGGATATGGTGTGAAGTCTCATGGGAACTGGTACTGTAAGCCTCTTTCATAAAGGGAAACAGTCCCTGCCCCTTTGCAAAAATCATTGTGAGGGTCTTCATGTGGCTAAGTTGGTTTCGTGTCTGACCTGTACTGTCCTTGCTTGGCCATACTTCACATGCTAGGGATGTAGGAAGAGGTACGCTATTGGCCTTGCCTGTCAGTTTTGCATGTGGACATGTATGTATTGGACAAAATTTTAAATTGTAGCCAGTCTGGGCTGCACATGCAACTGAGCAGCGTGTTTTCGATTGGACATACCTATTATGCCAGGTAAATTCAGAATATCCTCTGAGTTTAGCCAGGCTGCTGTGTCTCTAAACCTAATTAATATCACACCAGGATTGTGATCAATTGCTTGTACTTGTTGTGTGAAGCACATGGCTGTGCATATTCTGTACTGTCAGGAGCACCACTGCGACGAGTCAGCCAAAGGAGGCACTTGAAGCCCATGTTTGGTCCCACTGTCACATGATTACAAAAATCATTGGCTGCACTGCATGTGTCATAGCATAAGCTGCTGGTTGAGATCAAGACTGACCTTGGAATGCCACAGCTGTGTGAGTTTTTGTGTGACAGATAGATAAGCCTTACAATATATATATCTCCATCCATCCATTATCCACCGCTTATCCGAGGTCGGGTTGCAGGGGCAGCATCCTAAGCAGGGAAGCCCAGACCTCCCTCTCCCCAGCCACCTCCTCCAGCTCCTCTGGGAGGGCCCCGAGGCGTTCCCAGGCCAGCCAGCACATATAATCACTCCAGCGTGTCCTGGGTCTGCCTCGTGGCCTTCTCCCAGTGAGACATGCCCAGAACACCCCCCAAGGGAGGCGTCAATGCCCAAAACACCTCAACTGACTCCTCTCAATGCGGAGGAGCAGCAATTCCACTCCGAGTCTCTCCTGGATAACTGAACTCCTCACCCTATCTCTAAGGGAAACTCCAGCCACCCTGCAGAGAAAACTCATTTCGGCCACTTGTATCTGCGATCTTGCTCTTTCGGTCACTACCCAAAGTTCGTGGCCATAGGTGAGGGTAGGAACGTAGATTGACTGGTAAATCGATAGCCACGCCTTTTGGCTCATTACTGCAGATGCCACACCGATCCATCTGTCAACCTCCCACTCCATTCTTCCCTCACTCATGAACAAAACCCCGAGATACCTGAACTCCTCCACTCGAGGCAGTAATG
>NC_053157.1:138408906-138441406 GCF_016835505.1 Polypterus senegalus
TGTCTCCTATTCAGAGAAGTGGTGTTATATTCATCAGTGATTACTTCCATTATCTTGCCTCTCTGTGTCTATGGCAGCATTACTCAGCTAATCAATCAGCTGGGCTTGTGAAAACACACATCAAAAGAAATAAACACAAATAAAATCCCCACTATATTTCCTGATATTAAATATGTGAAATCTGTAAGATTCATTATTGTGTTATGTCATCAGCACAACTGCCCTAAAACTCTCTGACCCATCTTCTAGTTTTTGCCCTAGCATCCATTCATCTATTGCTCAAACCATTATCTGACACCAGGTTTCCATTACAGAGTCGTGAGGAACAAGCTCAGGGTGAATGGTCCATCTACTTAAGAGCACACTCATATTTACACACAAAGTTTTACTATGTCAGTTTTGAGTCACCAGTTAAAAAAACAGCTTTGGGATATGCAGGGAAGGAGTGTTGGAGTGACTGGAAAAAACCCAGGTATCCACGGGAAAAATATGCAAATTCCAAACAGACTATACCTGGGCCAAGAATGATACCTGGGACTGTGAGGGAACAGTGCTAGTAGCTATAGTGCTGCTGATACCTCATTCTAGATAGATAGATAGATAGATAGATAGATAGATAGATAGATAGATAGATAGATAGATAGATAGATAGATAGATAGATAGATAGATAGATAGATAGATAGATAGATAGATAGATAGATAGATAGATAGATAGATAGATACTTTATTAATCCCAAGGGGAAATTCACATAATCCAGCAGCAGTATACTGATACAAAGAAACAATATTAAATTAAATAGTAATAAAATGAAAAAAATTAAAATAAAATTAATGTTCGCATTTACTCCCGCGGGTGGAATTGAAGAGTCGCATAGTGAGGGGAGGAACGATCTCCTCAGTCTGTCAGTGGAGCAGGACAGTGACAAAAGTCTGTCACTGAAGCTACTCCTCTGTCTGGAGATGACACTGTTAAGTGGATGCAGTGGATTATTCATGATTGACAGGAGTTTGCTTAGTGCCCGTCGCTCTGCCACAGATGTTAAACTGTCCAACTTTAATCCTACAATGGAGCCTGCCTTCTTAACAAGTTTGTCCAGGCGTGAGGCGTCTTTCATCTTTATGCTGCCACCCCAGCACACCACCGTAGAAGAGGGCACTCGCCACAACCGTCTGGTAGAACATCTGCAGCATCTTACTGCAGATGTTGAAAGATGCCAACCTTCTCAGAAAGTATAGTCTGCTCTGACCTTTCTTACATAGAGCATCAGTATTAAAGTTTTATCAATATTATACATTTATGGAAAGAAATGGATTACCAAATAATTTGAGGAAAATTCAGGCAAGAATGTTTTGTAAGAATATTACTGTGCAGACATTTGATATTAGACAAAGTAACACTGAAACTCAATGCCTCAATACTGAGACAATCCCACCCAGTAGAAAGGCCAATACCTAACAGAAATATTACTTGAGGTCAGAAAAAGGTAATGTGAAATTACGTACAGGAACATTTTTGACCTTAAAAGTAAATATGAATGATCTTCAACAAGCAGGAAAGAATCATCATGAAGAGAACATGGAGTGTTTGAGTGAAAGCAAGGAAATTCAACCATGCCAGAAATGTGGAAGGTTTGTCTATTTAAGCTCCAAAAGAGCATTCTAAATGTTGCTTTACTGTTACTAAAACCCTGAGTGTGTATATGCATATTATAAAAATCTCCATGCCAAAACCCCTAAAGTCCTTCTACCAAAAGGCAAATGGAAAGTATAATAAAGTAGTCTGGGCTTCATATATCAGCTTTCTGTGCAGAACATCCAAATGCACAATATACTATACCAATACCCTGATGAGTACATCATTAAGTCAGAACAACTGATCAACTGGGTTGAGTCAAACAAACTAAGGCAGCTCTCATATTTAGCACCTGGTAAGTAATTCAGAAAAATAATACCTAGTTAGTCAATTAAAATTAAAAATTTAATTAAAATAAAAATTTACAGCTGAACAATACAAGTTAAATATATACAGCTTTTGTGAATGGTCATTAAAGACAGCTTTCTGCCTTAATTTTTCCAATCCATACAGCTGTCAGGATTCTTTAAATAACTGTAAATAGAGTGTTAACTGTATAATTAGTGTGCTTCTTCCACTGATTGGCACACTGGAATTTTAATGCAATTAAATGTCTCTTTCTTCTAAAGAAGGGAGTTTGAAGGAGGGGGTGTCTGTGAAGTTAAACAGAACACTTGTTAAACTTTGTGCTTTAAGTGGTGTTGAATTTGGAACAGGAACACACTTTACTCGAAGAAAGTATGCACAATCTGGCATTGTAGTAACTTATTTAAAGACTGAATAAGCAGTACAGTTGTTTCTGAAAACTGCATCTTAACATTTGAGGTGTCTGAAGCACGGTTTTTAAAACCAGTGTCCTGCACTTCTAAAGTTTTTTGCCACAAAGGTTTGCGAGGGCTGAAGCATCCATGGCAGGCCGCATGAGTTTGGATGTGGGAGGACATAATGAGAGAACCTGATCCATGCAGACACAAAGAGACTATACATACTTACCGTAGGCAGTGACATGCAATAAAGGAACCAGTGGTTTCACCACCTAACTTGGTCCTATATATACTTTTGTGTGTTCATAATAAAGTATCTATGTTTATAACATATTTGGAAAGAAACAGAAGGGAAAAAAGTGAAGGACTTTGAATAACCTGCTCTGGGCTACAAATTCTTTGGATGATATTCCTGGGAAGGAAAAATCAATAATGTATTAAGAATGACCTGATATACAGGATGAAAAACTGACAAGCCATAAAATAAAATAAGTTTTGTTGTCACTAAGAACTGGCTATGAATTAAGCAACTGGGTGAAAACAAAATCCAAAAGCTACAGTAGTCTTGCAGGATTGAATATGGTCAACCTTGCTATAAAATAATCTGCAGAGGTGTACTTACTTACTTGGACATAAAAAATCTGTTGGGCATTGTATGGGATACATACCGGCAGATAATTTTGACAAAAACAGTTGTCATTTTACTATCAGTGAACTGTGACTTGCCTATCTAAGACATGATGTAAACAATTTTTTAAATGCACTTTAATTGAGTAATTCAACACTCTAGTTAATTAATAACAACATTGTACAAGCCAAATTTATTACCTCTTTGAATCATACAGACCTGACAACTGTATATTGCTACATGTTCACCTATGTTTCTTATACTTTCTGGGTGTTTCTCCAAAAAGTGGGGCCACCTGTTAGCTTCCGTGTAGAACCACAGACAGCCCTATAAAGGCCACGTTGACACACAGGTCAAATGTGATTCATTTTGTCTGTCTCTTATGTTTTTATAACATAATTTATGTGATTCTCTGCATTTCTGACCTCTGCTCTGTTTTTAACCATGATTATAAGATTCTGTTCTTTCTTCAGAAAAAATGTGGCCTGTTTAGTGCCATGGTTTTTATATTTTAGGTAGTTTGTTTTGTTATGTTGTGGGGAATTCTCCTCCACAATCTTCACAGAAGCCTCCTTTCTGGCTGGGGAGTAAGCCACGATCCTCAATGGTGCACCCAGCAGAGGCACACTTGACTCAGTCAGATCCCTCGGGAGACCTGTTGGCTTCAGGGGGATTAGGCCCATAAATGGAAAACTGTCTCAAAATACATTAGCAAATGCCCTTACAGGGATAGGGTCACCAAAAACTTCTGCCTGTACAATAAAGAGCCAAAGGCAATCCAATAGCAAATGCACTTCCAAAAAGCAGAATTCAATAATCATGATCAAAAACAAGGCAGAGGTCAGAAATCCAGAGAATCACATAAACCGTAATATTCTAAAAACACTAGAGAACTGATCAACAACAAGAACAGATCAAATGAACCACATTTGACACATGGGTTTCTCCAGCTTTTATTTGTTGGGTGAAGGATACAGAAACGTGGCCCTTGCTATCCAGTTGTATGCTGAAAATACCCAAATGCATAATTTTGTGCTTAAATATTATTCAAGAGACATGTCTGGGAAAATCAGCAAACTCAAAAACAGAAAACAAAAGCCTAATGAGGTTTTCTTTTTGAATTGAAGACAAGACTCTTGACCAATGAATGAAGATAAGTGGTAGATCTTCAATTCAAAAAGGCAATTCTATGAGGCTTTAGGCTCTTCTTTATGATGTGACTACAAAATACAGGGGACAAACAGCACCAAAAAATAACATTTTGGGGTGGAGTATTTAAGTAATAAGTCTAAATCAGTCACGTTCACTATTCTGATACGGTAAAATGTTGTTTTCAATAATTTGCAAAATATGTTTGTTTATAAAATGCCCCTGGGTTTCAGTAAGAGGGAGCAAAAATTGCTATTTGAATAAAAATGTATGTAGTATATTAAAAATGCAAATAGCAATACAATACTGTGTATTATGTCTTCTGTAGGTCATATATACAGTATACATTATACAGTAAATATTCTTAAGCCATTTAACCCCTTAATGATTAGGATTTGTAAAATTAAACTTTGAGGGATCAGTGTGAAAGAGAATCATTAAAAAATTGTATTATTATTTTTAATACTCTATAATCCTGAGCAAATGAAAACAGCTTGAGAAAATTAAAAGACGGATTAATATAATAATAAAATCCACGTTCTCAACTTCAGTACATGAAATCAAAACAGCAAGTATTTAAAGTGTACGAAAAGCAGCGAGACTAGTTTTGAGGATACACATGAAGGAGGTTATTCTCATATTCTCATGGGGTTTTCAATGTTTACAACACTCATTGTCACTCATTGCCCATGGCTGATGTCATTCTCAACAGAATATTGAATGTCCTACATGATGGCCTAGCCTGGTGTTTCCACTACATGGAAGGTAACTCCTTACAGGATCAAAATGATGAACTTACATTGACACAATCAAAATCTGAAATTTAATCCAACGAAGAGTACGAAAAATTCTAGGTAATTGTCCAACATCAACTAGCTTTCAATAAACAATGGTCAAAGATTATCAAGTACATGTATAGAAAGTTGATGGTCTCTCAGTTTAAAATAAATGATTTCAAATTCTTTTTTTTAATTTTGCTTTCTTGTAAACATTACAACAGTTTTCAAACTACATAATGTAAACAAAAATCTAAAATTTCTGGAAACATAATCTATGCTAAAGCCAAAAGTCCTAGTTAATACTCTTAACTTCAACTATAACAGGTAAGCGCTCAATGCTAGTCAGCCACTCTGGTGCACCTAAAGAAACGGGCACCTCAGCCTCTTCATAAATCTATGCCCACCTTTAAGTTCACAATTTTCTTCCCTGAAAAGGACAAAAAGAAACAGCAGCTTGTTTGCATCTGGCAAATGATTTCCAACATAAATGGGTGAGGTGAAAAAATTAAAAAGAGCAACCTCATCACACCAAGTGACTGTAGAAACGGAATAAAAAAATTTAAAAAGAGCGATTGGGTTCTCTTAAGAGAAGTAAAAATTTAGCAACATATCCCACGATTGTACAAAGTAACACAACACTCTGCTCTACATACACTTTACCATCAGCCAGCGTGTCATTTAATAACATCTTACGCTGCAAAACAATAAAAAAAAAAATACTTTGCAAGTACACACAAGACAGTTTTAAAGTGTACTAATATCCTTTATGCTCCCACTACAGTTCCACAGGCTTGATGCTTGAGTGAAGAAGAGCCAATACTCACAAGCCACATTTTCATCTCTACAAGCAAGTCTCAGCTGTCCCAAAAGCAGCATCCTCTAAGCTCTCTGAAGGCGAGTACTCCGAGCAGCTGCAGCAGCCTCATGGCCCCTCTGCTGAGCAGTACCTGCGGCACCAGTTAAGCCAACTGAAAACCTCATACGGCAGCTGGGTGGTTGTGCACAACAGGCATTACCTTAATTACCCAAAGAGTGAAATTGACTTTGGAAATGTGACCCACCCCCACTGCTGCCTGCAACCATCTGAGTTAAAATAATGCATGTTCACTAAATAAATGAATGCCCATTCCAATATACTAGCCAGTCAACATCCATAAAGAAATTATGGCAAGGGGGTGTGAACACAATGCACTTTGTATTGAATTGATTCCAGATGGAGAGCATTGATATATAAATTTCAAGGCACTCTGCGTAGCACTGAAGATTTTCAATCCCTTTAAAATGGAGAGCCAATACATCTCCATGAAGCTTGAAAATCACTCCGCAGCACCAGTCAGTAGCCACTAGTTGTGACAGGCCACACCAAAAAAAGAAGGCACAAAACACACTGAAAGAATAAGTAGATCCAGACTGAGATTTCTTATTCTTTTTCCTTCTGAGGGCTGCAGTGCAGCAATGGGAGTCATTGATTTCATTTAAAACCTTTTATTAGAGAAAGTGCTGCTCACCTCTGCTTCTCCCCCTCCCCCATGCTCTCTCTGTGCCTAGTGATCAATAGCTTCCGAGCAGAACTTAAAATGCCTGCCTATATAGGGGTAGCACGGTTTTGTTTCTTAAATCCACCGAGAACAAGAAGCATAGGTTTACCTTTAACATACACTATTGTTTACAACGTCGTTATAAAATGGATAGGTAGTAAATATTTCTAGGGCTTACTGTTAATAAGTAAATAAATCTCTATAGCCACTTTGAGAGCGTGCTTATTCTGTAGTGCTAACACGAGCCAGAGGGTACCCTAACAACAACGAATCTGAATTTAGGGCTGACACTTAGTCTAAAGGCTATATATTTGGGGTTTAGGAGAAAATTAGAACTTCCTTTGAAAAGCAACATGTGCAAAGGCAGAACGTACAAACTAAGTATAAACATTTGCCAAGCCTGGATACAAATTTGGGTCTCTAAAACACTAATAACTATGCTGCCATGCTGCCTAGTCCAAAGACGTAAATACTAATGTACATTTTTCTTCCATCTTCAAGGCCTTTTCACTCATTCATGCATTTTCTGAACTTCCTTTACTCTAATAAATGGATGCTAAAGATTTTAGTGGCAGCACCGGGCAGTAACTAATCCTGAATGGTATATCAGTCCACTGTGTACATTCATTCACAGACTGGATGTGTTTAGACATTTTAATCAACTTAATCTACACATGTTTGGAATGTGAAAGAAGACTGGAGCACTGACAGAAAATGCCAAGTAGACATTGACCTGGCCTGAAATATTAAAGGTTAAATTAAAGTTTATGAGATGGTAGCACTAACCTCTACATCATTGTTTCACCCTCACTTTAATACCTGCAAAATTCAAATACTAATAAAACTGCCAATCCACCCATAATCCCACCAGCTAAACCCAATTCCAGGTTATGCTGAATTTTTCAGGTTCTAATGCACACCAAGCAGTTCATTGCAGGATGGCCACCAAAACAGTAATACACATTAGCATCATTTGCAAGGAAGAAATCAGATGTGGACAGGATGACAGTTCATTTCATTTCACATTCACCATCACACCCACAATCACTAACAGAGAACCAGTTTAGAGCTGCTAATGAATCCTACCTGTACATCTTTCAGATTTAGAATATAATCTCAAAACCCCAAAAAAGCATGCAGAATGTATATAACAGGAAAACACAACTCAAACATTGAGCCACCTACAGTTCAAACAAAGTCTCCTTGAGCTGTGAAGCAACAGCAATATGCCATTCTGCTGCCCAACCAACTTAACAAATTATAAGATAAGAACATAGAAAGTTAAATTTAAGAGCTTACTTCTACACATCACAGTGAGCACTAATATTAGGATATTTCAGTTTTGGAATTACTTACTGATTTCATTTGAATTACTTACAAAATGTGTGCACTTTTTTGATTTTGTTATTTTAATCTTAAGCCACACTGGTAAGGCCTAATTTGGAGTAGTGTGTGCAGTTTTGGTTTCCAGGTAACAAAAAGGACATAGCAGCACTAGCAAAAGTCCAGAAAAGAGTGACTAGGCTGATTCCAGGGCTACAGGGGATAAACTATGAGAAAAGATTAAAAGAGCTGAGACTTTTTAGTTTAACAAAAAGGTGATTAAGAGAAGACATGATTGAAGTGTACAAAATTATGAAGGAAATTAGTACAGTCGATTGAAGCTGCTACTATAAAAGGTGTTCAACAAGAAGATAGGGACATACTGTAGTTGTAAACTTGTTAAGGGTAAATTTCACACACAGATTAGGGAAGTTTTTCTTCACACAGAGAACCATAGACATATGAAATATGCTACCAGGTAGTGTGAAAGACACTAGGACTTACAAAACTAGATTTACATTATTTTAGAAGAATTAAGTGGATAGGAGTGGCTTGTTTTGCTGGGCTTAGTGGCCTGTTCTCATCTAGATTGTTCTAATGTTCAATTTTGAGGCACTGGTGAAAGTTAGCTGTGATTTAAGGAGCACAGGCACGTTAATTCTCTGAATAGTTTTGTGAAAACCAGAATTAGAGAGAGAGAGCCTAAGATATATAGATATAGTAAAGACAGTAAACCTTTCACTCCTGACCTTTGACTAATGATTACAAAATGACATTATGCTTTAAAATTATTTTGCTATTGCCAGTGTGTATAACATTCAGCCACAAACATAATCATATACAATAACCTACATAAACAGAGACAATTCAAAACAAATCACATTCTGGCAGCTGATGCAGTGCAAGCCTGCACTGGATAAAGCGACTTTAGACCTGATAATATGTCAATCAGTCTTAGCTTTTCATAACAGCATTGTTTTTTGAAATAAGCACATAAAAATTGATTTCAATCCAAGAAGTTAACAAAATAGGATATTAAAACTAAATGTGTGACAGAGAGGTCTCAAAAATATACTATTATCATTATAACAGTAGGTACATACTAAATGCTTTTTACTTCTTTAAAATAATAGTTTTCAGTTAGTTAAAACAAACGTCTACTGTGTTCTAGATGAAATCAGATGGCTGCAAGTCTTCTGCCCATTAACATTTACCTGTAACTGTTAATAGCGTCTGCACACCACTACTTAGTTAACTAACAAAACACCACTGGAAAGTAGGACTTGGTGTATCTGTCTTTTTTGATTAATCCAGAGTTTACCACCACTACAATCATTCAGGCAGTATGTTGCCACTAGTTGGCCAAGTAGTCATGTCAACATGAAACCTCTATCCTAAAATATTCTTCTCCTTAGAGTATTAAGTAAATGTTTTAAAGCAAAAAAGTAGAAAAATGTCATCAGTTGGTTATGAATCATTACTTAAATAAATATATCTTGTACACTTCCCAAGGGAATTGTGTATTCATGTGCCTTAGTGTATCTGTCTCCCCTTGGGCAGACAAACTATATTTTCAAGCCACCTCAACCGGCTCCCCTCAATCTAGAGAAGCAATGGTTATACACTGAGGCCTCTCTGTCTGCTCATCCAGTCACAGACAGAGAGCCCAGCAACACAGTGCCAGAGCCATATTTCTACCACAGGGTATTGTTATCTTATTCTGTTAAGAGCTCATGACTCATAAGGATGGGGAAGTAAACTTACTGGTAAATCAACATCTATATCTGTGGAGACCAGTGTGTATAGGAATGGTTCACAGCTGAATACTAGGATGAGAATTAACACTTACAAGTCTAAATCCATGGTCTACTCCCATAAAACAGCTGCATATTTGTCTCATTCACTGCTGAGGATTGATTCCTACAACTCTCTAAAGAAAACTGAAGAAGTGTTAAAAAAAAATATTCCCATAATTTTTTAAACCATGAACTGATCCTATTAAGGACTGGAGCAGAGATTGCAAATGGGCTGTCTCAAATCAGAATTGGACACAAACCTCCAATAAGAGGAATGCAAAAAAGAAAGGAATGCCAGAAATGTTAGAACTTTACTGAGCACTGCAAGCCTGTAATATTTGTTCTTAATAACACTGTTGTCCTGGCTAAAGTTTCTTTCTTTTTTGTAATTCTTTTTTATTTGCCCAGACCTAAATTATTGTCAGTCTGACAGTTTTTCAGAGTTTTTAGAGGCCTGCTTCCCTTTTTGTGCTGTGTTGTGGTAGGAAAACATAACAAATATAAATATGATTCCATTTTTTTCTCACTTTACCTCTGAGAAGAAAAAATTATAAATGTTTGGATATAAATATTTTAGTAACGTACAAAAGTCCTAAGCACTTTTGATAGTTCACAAAAATATTATTTTATGTCTTCTGGATTAGTGTGTCAATAAAAAAGAGCACATTTTAGAGTTTCAAACAATTTTGTTTGTGAAAAGTGAGGTACTGTGTACTTTTTTTAATAGTCAGTCATTATCCAACCCGCTAATTAATTTGTATTTTAATTTCAAAAGCTGATACTGTATTATTTCATTTAGATGTGTGTGTGTGTGTGTGATTGGTAACTGTAGCTCAGTTCTGTTTTAGTAGGATTGCATTATTATGAAAATGTGTTGGTATCACTCATTGTTGTCGGGAAGGGATGTTTTATGAGTTTTAGCCTCTGGGCATATTAGGGTTTTTAGCCTCGTTTAGCAGGAAAAAATGGGGAGGAACTGTTATTCTTTAGCTTATAGATTGTTCTACTGATTGCAAGTCTTAGCAATGAGAGTAGTGAAACTGATGATAAAGATTCAAAGTGTCTCACTTTATAAGTTACTTTTTAAAAGATGAAGGCAGAATCAGTACAATTCTGATTACTTAATACATTTTGTAAGCTGGATAATTAAATATATCACAATCTTAGAACAAAAAACTGCTCTCATGGTTCATCTGCTTAAGGATAGGAACAGTAATTTTGCAGGATAGACTTTTAAAAGTCAAGAATCAAATTCAGCTGAAAAAAGACTGGTTGCTTGACCATTTCATTTTAGCTATAATAATAAGATTAGAGGTGTGGGATTTTTAACTAACAAAACAGTCTGATTTGTAGCCACTGACATAGTGTCCATCTCTGTATATTTTGCCAACTGAACCATCGAATTGAAAACAGATTTTAACTCTATTCTTTATCTCCCTAGGGACTTAGAAACAGTGTTTCCAGATCAGAAATATAATTCTAAACATGTACTTTCTCAGATAATGTAAGAAATATCAACAGTTTTGATTCTTATTAGTAAGGTATTCCTGTAGTTATTACAGTGCACTGTAGCACACTCTAGGAACAGGTTAGAGAAGTGAGTCATGTTTTGGGAGTCTTCTCCTAAGAATCCTAACTAGGAAAAGAAAATCCGAACACATTTCTCCTGTTTTGATGTCGCTACACTAGTTACCTGTATCTTTCAGAATTGACTTTAATATTCTGCTTATAGTTTACAAAGCCTTAAATAATCTCGTTCCATCTTATATATCGGAATGTCTGACACCCTATATTCCAAATCGTAATCTTAGATCATCAAATGAGTATCTCCTTAGAATTCCAAAGCTAAACTTAAAAGAAGTGGTGAGGCGGCCTTCTGCTGCTATGCACCTAAAATCTGGAATAGCCTGCCAATAGGAATTCGACTGGCTAATACAGTGGAGCAGTTTAAAACACTGCTGAAAACACACTTTAACATGGCCTTTTCATAACTTCACTTTAACTTAATCCTGATACTCTGTATGTTCAATTCATCATAATAACTATTCATGGTGGCTCTAAAATCCGTACTGACCCCTACTCTCTCTTCTGTTTCTTTTTCCGGTTTCTCTGTGGCGGCCTGCGCCACCACCAACCTACTCAAAGCACCATGATGCCCCAGCATTGATGGACTAAAAGCCAGAAGTCCACGTGATCATCATCATCATCATCAGCATCATCAAATCCTTCCGTGAAAACCATAAATACAAAGAAGACTGTTTCATTTATGTTAGGTAGATTGCCCAGAGGGGACTGGGCGGTCTCATGGCCTGGAATCCCTGCAGATTTTATTTTTTTCTCCAGCCGTCTGGAGTTTTTTTTGTTTTTTCTGTCCCCCCTGGCCATTGGACCTTACTCTTATTCTATGTTAATTAATGTTGACTTATTTTATTTTCTTACTGTGTTTCTTATTTTTCTATTCTTCATTATGTAAAGCACTTTGAGCTACATTTTTTGTATGAAAAAGTGCTATATAAATAAATGTTGTTGTTGTTGTTCTTACTTTTGTCTCCCAAGAGCTAAACCAGGGCTAAACACATTTTACAAACAATAGGACAGTGACTTAGCCCATCAAATATGGCTAGCTAATAGTTATGTTTACCAAATATTTTCTTTATATGTTTTTTAGAAATCAGTCATAGTATTCAGCTTCGGTCTGGATTGTTCTCTATTTCCACAACATTTTGTGCAATGAAGAGAATACTGGTTTAATCTTAAATGTGGCTCCCCTCAAATTTCTTTAGTGTATTTATAGGTTTAAAAATATCCTAAAAACATAAGAGGGCTTCCTCCCTCTTTAAGGTATTAGTGTAATAGTAAACAGAATTTGTAAAGGCTCCTGTCATTTCAGCATGTTTATGTCAACAAAAAACTAGTTTCATAGAACAACTACTAAATTACCAGCAAAGAGTGACAAATGTTAAGTTAAATGTTAAATGTTAAGGACCGGGCAGGTCCAAAAACCTGAACATTAAGAATGATTATAGTCAGATAGTGGTAAACAAGAGATTGAAACCCAGAATAACAAAATTAGGAAAACAAGATGTAAGGTTTTGAGTTTCAGCAATTATCAAAATCTCAGTATTTTAACTGTTGCATTGATGATGTCAGACATAATGACGAACATTACCATCCCCCTCCAGCAAATAAAAGATGCATCTTAACAAAGCAGCCCATGAATGACAGCGCCCATAAACAACAACAAAAAAAAATGGTGTTGTGGGATGGTAACATAAGAATAACAAAGTAAGCTTTTTTCTTGCAGAAAATATTAATAAACCCCACCAAGAATATTCTACAAAACAATAAACTAATATTGCCACACATTGACTTCAGTAAAAACACTGCAAAATTAAGAAAAACATTTTCAAAGTGGTCCTTTCACAGCAGACAATTTTGAAGTATCAGAGAAACAGGAGATAAAAGCCCTTTAGAGCAGGGGTCCCCAACCCCCGGTCTGCAGCCATCTGACAGCTGGGCTGCGAGAGAACTGCAGGCAACGGAGACTTACTCAGCGAAGGGCTACAGCAAAATGGCTGCCCCTTCACTGAGGACACATTACAGAACGCTAGGCGGGCGGGGCTTTGCAGCGGCACAGAGAGAGGAGAGAGACCGAGGTGAGAGATTATTACAATGAAGTATTTTTATGGTCCCGACAGTTTCCCCATATGACACGAGTCTATAGAAATCTCGTTACTACAAAGTACATTCAGCAGATACATTCACTACAATGAAGTGACCTTGAATGAATCATCCACAGAACAGTTAGATCTGTGGTTGCAGCTCAGCTGTGCACATTTGCACAATGATCCCCAAACAGAAACATTGTAAAAAAAAAAAATTATTTCTTTGAACTTTCCTCATATTTAGTTTTTTTTTGCTGTTTTTGTTTTCTGTGGTTTTCAGTGATACCTGTTGCTTATTGCTCATTAACATCTGAAAAACATCCATTGGAATTTGACTCATTGTCACCCTCCTATTGACAGGCAAGACACGAAAAAACGGTAACAGTGTTAATGTTTGTGATGTGCAATCTGTTGGAATGACAAACGCAATGCATATGTCTTTGTTATATGCAAAAAAGAAGAAAACTCTCGGGTTGAAAACGTATGTGAACTGCTGCATTTGAAGACAGTTTTTATGTGGTTCAGTGATGCTCAGTCAAGAAACATTCCTATTAATGCGGCACTCATTCAAGAATATGTGAGGTTTCTAAACTCTCTTGGGACCTCCAACAATGGGACAACATCCCGAAGAGCATCCCAAAGTGCGATCACCATGTCTGTTTAAGACTGTTTATCTGTTGCTGGGGCAACAGCAGGCTCACAGCTCTACTGCGAAGCAATCACGGTTCGGGACACTCTTCAGCGTGACGTTCCCGTTGGGTGGCGGGGATTCCCAAAAGAGTTCAGAAACCTCACAATATGAACAGGCACTATTGGGCACCCCACCTTTACCCACTCTGCAGGTTCAGTATCCAGCCAGGCTGGAAGAGCCTGAGGAGGAAAATCTGAGGCAGCAGTGGAGCAGCAGCATGTGGGGCAGAGGCAGAAGATACCCGTTGTTCAAGTTGGCAGATCAAGTGGCTGCATTCAAAGCCAAACTTGATTTATGGGGCTGATGAGTGAACATTGGGTTTTTTGATATGTTTCAAACGTTAGCAGATGTTGTTAAAGATACCAAGCCAGGGCCTGAGATGGGAAGAAATGGATCTGTGACCCATTTGTGAATAAGCCAGGTGAATCAACTTTGTCTGTGCTTGAAGAGGATCAACTGCTTGAGGCTACAAATGATGGTGGCCTTTAAAGTATGTTTGAAACAACTTCAAATCTCCATATGCTTTGGATTAAAGTCAAGGCGGAATATCCTGAGGTTGCCACAAAAACACTGAAAAGTGTGCTTCATTCTCTGACATCCTATCTTTTTAAGGCAGCGTTTTCTGCAGTGACAGCAACCAAAACGAGATTACGGAGTAGACTGAACATAAGCAACACACTTCATGTGTCACTGTCTTCCATCATCCCCAAATGGGATGGTCTGGTTGCAGCAAAACAACCTCAGGCCTCCCACCGATTCTGCATTATGGTAAGCTGTATAATTTCTATTACAATATTATAACTTAATAATAATAGAAATGTAATGTAAATTGTGTATAAAACTGCCCTACGATCCCACCCTGAACCCCCATTCCACTGGTCCCTGAAAAAATTGGTCCTTGGTGTCAAAAAGGTTGGGGACCACTGCTTTAGAGGATTCAAAGTATTTAAATAAAAAACAGGCATTGCAAAACAATCACACAAAGGAGAAACCAAACATGAGACTTGAAAGAGTTAAAAAGGGAATGAATAAAAAAGGAGAAAACAATAAAAATACATAAAACATTAAAGTCATGAGACAAAATATCTGCCTTATGCCTTTTTATGTTTTTAACACCTCAGCAATATGTAGATGATGCAATCTAACACAGAAAGCAGTACTTGATAACAAATATGGCAACAGACCTGGCTACCTTAATATAAATTCTAAAGTTCTAAATACTGCTACTTTACCTTCCTCACGGAAAATTAATAGCTTAAAGCACCATTTAATGTGTTTGAAACAATCACCTAAACCAAACCAACATAAAAACAATCCCTCATATTAACTCAGCATTTATTGAAACAACTAAAAATCTAAATAAAAATTAAGTATTATCTATTACACATCACAGTATCTTTAAAAAGTAAACTGAAAAACTTGTAATAGTTTTTATATTATAAATTAAAAGGGGTGTGAAGGTTCTGTGGGCCAGATAGGCAAGGTAGCCCATAAGCATTTCACATTAAGAAGACCACAAACAATGGTTTTATATTTTGACAACACTTAGAAAAGCTTTATTCTATAACTGAAAAATGAAAATGTAAAATAATGAATTCACACCAGAATAAAACACAGTTCTTAATTTGTTTGTCGGTTTCCTCTGTGTCATCTATTTTTTTCAAAAAAGTGCAAACTTGTATCCTAATAAATGTTTCAGTACAACTGAACCTTTGCGACTAACACAAAAAGTGTTATGGCATAAATACTGTATTTCTAGTTGATCAGAGTCCCACAACATCACAGAGTTAGTAAATCATTTGGATATAATAAAAAAACAAAACAGGACACATGAATTTGATTGGATCAAACTTCAGAGTAACAATAGGGTGACTACAGCAGATCCTACATACCTAACACAAGTGACAAAATAAACTCAAACAGTACATTACCTGCTTCCTCTGGTGAGCTTGGAGAGGCACTGTCCTGGGACAGGGTTGTCCAGCTGGAGTCTTCATCACTGTGTGCCAAATTTTGGATTCGGTTGAGTGCACAGTCCGTTTTTGCCCCCGTTTTAGGATGATCCTTTTTAGTTTCTGGGCTGGAGGAAGCACAGGACATCTGGCTTTCCTCTGGACTAGATGGCCTATTCTGATTTTTACTGGGCAAGAAGTCACCATTCAGCAATACATCGGAGGCAGGAGGTTCCTTGATCTTGTTGGATAACTCTTCCACAAGTAAGGGTTCTTCCTCCCCAGCAGACCCATCACTGCTGCCATAGTAATTAAGGAAGCTCTTGGTTCTCCTAGGTTGAACTGATCCAGAAAAGGGAGGTTCCTGTGCTTTGGTCTCCTTGCCCTCTAGTTTCTCTGAGATTATGTTGCGACCACTACCTGTTGAAGTTGTGGTAAGATTTTTGTTCATATCCTGCTCAGCTGCTTTGCGCAGCTGGTTTTCCCCATTTTTGGCTAGTTTAGGGTTTGCAGATGTGGAAGAGTTGGCGGTGGAAGAGGATGAATTGCCACTCAATAAGGGTTGTGCTGATGGTTCACTCAGACCCATGGCACTCTGAATACTAGTCATGGCATACTTCTTGCGACATTTAGGTGGTGTGTTGTTCTTGACCTCAGTATGCTTTACCTCAATATTGAGCAGTTCATTGTGAGAGGAACGTAGACTGAGAGAGTTGGGGGGTGTTGCATGGGCATTCCGATTCACCACATCTGTCGTGCTGCCATTTGTAGCCACATATACAGACATGATCTCCATGGAGGACTCAACTGGAAACAAAAATAGAGAAGCATTAAGTACCAGCATATAACAAAGAGAAAAAAGCTCAATCAACTTTTAGATTATACTAACAAATAGGAAACTTATAGTGCTTTTATAGAATGTTTCATGCTATTAGCTTGATCTGTGCAAGCAATCCCAAGGTGAAAATATAGAAGAACACAAGTGAATAAAATTAAGGTGCGAAAGGTGGGTTGGCAAAGCAACCACTAAGCTCTAAGCAGGACATCTGAGAATTTGCCATGCAATATTTGTTTTTTGGCACTGGCAGGGACTGGATGCAACACAGACATGTTAAACAAAAATCATATTGAGTAACTCAGTGTGGTGAATTTTTTTTAATGTCAGGATTTTTTAATTTTGGAGGAACAGGTACAGAAGACTTCTGTAAATTAAAATGTCTACAAGGACAAGAACAAAGATTTCAGTACCAGTAACAACAATCCTCACTACTAGAAAAACCACTAGAAGAATGTATCTTAGTTGAAATCTAGATGATGGAGCTAAAAATCCAAATCTAATACTTTCTTGTAGGCAACCTCATGAATATTAAATATTAGTATAATACATTTCATAATGTTGAAGGTCAAGCACAGTGGCCTAGCAGTTAGCACTGCTGACTCAGACCCCCAAAGTCTCCAGCTCATATTCTGTCCTTGTAACTGACTGCATGACATTTGCACATTGTGTAAGTCATTTTTTCTACAGAACTATGACTATTCCCACATCCCAAAGACCTGCAGATAATGTTGACTGGCTTGTCTGGCAGTGTGTAAAACTGTGCTCTACAATGGGCTGCTGTCCCATGTAAGGATGTTTTGTGCCTTGTACCCAGGGCAGGCAGAGAAGGCCTCAGCTATGACTTCTCATGGAATGTACATTCTTAAGCTGTTCTACATGCTGCCAAGAAAAGCTCGGGCCCTCCATCAACCCTGAACTGGAATAAGTTGATTTTGAAAATAAATATGATGTAACTGAGATCAACTTAAAATATCTATTGTTTTGTGTTTTGGAACACTGTTTGAAAATTATTCTGCACACTTGCTAGCACATGATGTTTGGGAACAAAAGGGTACAAAGCCCTTACCTTCAGGATTTTAAAAGCAACAGTTTGAGCTAGAGTGACAAATAATATGACTGCTACTGTACATTTTAGAAGGTTTTATTGTTCTGTTGTATCATTATCAATTCCCTGTCACACAGATTAAGACATATATTCCCCAGATGTTAATTTTTTCCTTATTTTAAATATACTAGTCTCAAACAGTAAAAACAATACGTTTTGAATAGACATATTCAAAGACACAAGTGAGAAAGCAATCTTTCATTGAAATAGGTGAAATGTTATCTAACCTGGAAGCAGTTCAGACATGAATCACGGGGGGGGGACTTCAACAATGGAGATATCTGGATATAGGTTATAATCTGATATCTGAAAAGAGGGATTATTTAAAGCAATTAAACAAAAAAACTGTACAAAAAACATAAATTCAAAAAGAAATAAATTCATACTGTACATACAAAATCTTCTGAGAACCATACTGCCACAAACAAAGCACAAGACATGCACTAATAATTGAAACATTCACATTTTTTGTTTAAATGCCTTAAGCAAAATTTCAAACATATAAACCAAAGCCTTTTACTTAAATGCAATAAAAGAAAATGTTAAAAATATTTTTTTAATTTACATGGAAAAAATGTGTAGAGCCGACTAACGGCTTTTCTAATCCCCTGGTAATACAAATTGATTTTTCCTCTCTGACTGCCTTGACTCAAGATGCTAAACAAAGCCCAGTTAATTTAGCAGCACTGCAGTGCAACATTTATTAAGACCAATAACACACTCAAGTATTTTTTGACTTACTTTACATGTCACATCAGTGTGATCAGAGATCCTACAGGTTATACTAGACAAGTATATGTAGGGGAGGGTCTGGGAAAGAACACAATTGGAAAATTTTGCAATCACAATGTTGATTTAACTAGTGGCACACCATAATGAGTCTTACAAATGTACACAAACATTGACAGAATGAAAGGTCTTTTACTCCCCTGGTTTGATTGCAAAGGCACAGTGACCCATGTAGACTAGTGCATGAGTAAGACAAGCAAACTTCCATGGAATGGGCTTGTAGCTTTGGAATTCACTTTAGCAATTAGTGTATCCTGTCATATCTTATGTTGTTTGTAAAGTGCTCATTTCATTTGTAACTTTGTGATTCACAAACAGATGGCATGAAGGCACTGAAGCTGGTGCTACTCTCTGCCAATTTCAAGGTCATTTGTTAAATTCCTGACATTGTCCCTTTCTGTGTAAACTTGCATAATCTCCCTTTGTTCTGGTGAATTTTATCTGGGTATATTCCAGGTAATATTTATGTTAGGTTAATTACAGAGTTTAAAATGGCCAAGAATTTTAATGTAAGTTACCCTGAAATTGACTGGTAACTTGTTTAGCATTGGTTTCTATTTCACCAGTCATCTACAATTCTGTAGTAAAAAAATAAAATTAGAAAATGCATGAAGGGGTTCCAGAAAATACAACCTTCTGAATATTAGAACTCAACAAATATGCCAGGTATAACCTAACTGGTTTTTAGAACAGTGGTTCTTACTTTTAATCTTAAAGATTACTGTTCTCATTCCTACCAATTTCTTAATTAGATTAGTCTTAGTGGAACATGTCATTAATTATATTCCTGCTCTCCTTTTTCACATTGGAAACTCCAGCTAGTGTACAATTTGCAAACCTGAGGAGCATCTAACTCCCTAAATGAAGGGGATAAAAATGAAGTAGACCAATAAAAGGGTGAGATCAATGAGAAAGTTTTGCAGTCAGTAATTATCTTCCTGAATTTTCATTTAAATGGAGGAGGAAAATCCCACCAGAAAATTACATCACTTCTGCTACCTTGATGGAACTTTTGCCCCTTCTCATTCCTGCTGCATTTAAACAGCAATGCGATTGAAAGTCACTGTTCATTACAGGATCAGAGCTAAGACAGGACAGATCCTCATGAAAACCATCTTCAACTTGAAGACCTTTCTTCCTGTTAGGTCCAAGTGTCCCATACTAGCCAAGCATTTTCTTTGTGAATTTGCCAGAAACAAATCACCTTCTATTAAATATGGTACCAGGCTGGCACTATAATCCTATAACATATTCTCATCTCTCTCTCTCTACATTATATATATACTGATTAAAATATCTTGCCAGTTAGGAGATGAACTCAGGAACAGGTACAAATGGTAGCAAACAGTAATACCTGACATTGTTAGCTATAATTTTATTTATAACTCATTAACAGCTACAGGAAGGAAGAAATGTCTAGTAAATCATACAAAACAATAACATCAATGTCAGGATCATGAATTGGATTATGTCAGTTTGATAATTGGTAGATGGATTTAAAAAAAATAAACACCTCTGTACTGTAAGTAATGCCAACAATAACTGGCTTTAGTGTTTCAAGAGAACTAAAGTGTACAGTACTGCATTTCCTATGATTACTAGTACAGAAGCTGTACCGACTATTTTAAAAGTTAACATGTTTGATTGATACAAGAACTGGTTTCACATTAAAAAAATTTGGAAAAAAAAATCAGACTTAACAATGGATCCATAGCACAGATATTACAAATCTTTATATAACCTCCAAATAAACCTTTAATTTATATTACAGTTAAATGTGGAACATCTAAACTGTTTTCACTTACATTTATTTTTTAGAAAATAACTTCCAGCAGCACTGAGTATGTTAACATTTTTCCCAGAATTGTTCAAGGCATAAACAGTGGGCTGCAGACATTCACACAAATCACAAGCATACACATACTCTCCAAATTATTTTTGGCTTCACTTACTGAAATATCTTGCTACCATGACAACTCCTCACCTCATGATATCCTTTTGGAAGGAGGTGTGGGGGCATGAGGGTTCACCGCTTAATGCAGTCCTTATGACATCCGGCTTTGGTTTCATTTCAAATTAAATTATATTACTGTATTATTCAAATCATGCTACTTTATTTACTAAGGAAGCTCATGCAATGTAAATGGTTTATATCAAGCCATGAGTCAACACAAGTTTATTTCATTTTATTTTTATTTAGCAGACATGTGGTTCATTACTAGATCAGACTTTCTGTTAGCTTAAGTCCTTACATTCATTTTTGTCTCACTTACTGAGATTAAAGGTTGCTAAACAAAACCACGGAACCATGACAATAAAAGCAGGAGCTAACACAGGACAAGATATGTAAGCTTAAAAGATTTCCAAATAATCAAAAAATATAATTTATTCAAGAGGTATTAGTATGTGCCACAAGATGTTTGAAAGTGACGATTAATAGTGTGATTAATGCAGTTACAATTTTTTTTATAAATAAACATAATATTTTCTTTAAGAAATGGTGGCAGAGTGGTAAGCTACTGTATGTTACCACTCCAGAGTTCAGGAAACCAATCACCTGCCATTAACCTTCTCTGTGGAGTTTGCACATTCCCTTCATATCTATGTGGGGTTTATCACCAGGTACTCCTATTGTCTTCCTATATCCAAAATATGTATTTGGTTGGTTAATTGGTGAAACTGAATTGGAAGGAGTGTTAGTTAGTGTGTGTATGCGTATGCATAGTATGACCTGCTATAAACAGCCTTCCAATACAGGTTTATTTCATCCCTTGTGTTGAGTGGCACCATGATAAATTTCTATATCTACATCTAGATTAAGTAAGTGTAGTAGTGTGTTTAACTATAAAACTCTTCTTTGCCATGGAAAGCAATCTGAACCATGTTACAAATCCTGAGAATACATACAAATAAATTGTCTTAAGTTCTCCTCCATCGATAATAAGGAAGAAATACTAAACATTCTTAAAGTGTTTGTCATTATTCAATCAAGAAGCAAAAATACTAAACATCCATCCATCTCTCTATCAATTTTACCCACATGTCCAGACTGCAGAGTTGTGAGGCATCTAGAGCCTATCCCAGCAATCACTTGGAGCAAGTCAGAAACAACAGAGTGCCAGTCCATCATCACAGGGTGAACACAAACACACACACAAGAAGCAATTTAGCAATGTCAACACACCTAACCTGTAAGTCTTTGGTCTGTGGGAGGAGACCAGAGCACCAAGATAAACCCCCTCATGGACATGGGGAGAACATGCAAAATCCACATATGGGGCACATGGAGTGCAAAATCTGGTCTTCTTGTTGCAAAGCAGCAATGCTACCATTGTGTCACCATGCTGCCCAATATTTAATATTTGTAAATACTGTAATATTACTGAAACAATGGTGAGCATATTAACTTAATTATGACTACCAGGAACACGTACTTATTAAAATAAATAATAGCAAAATCTATCCTTGTGCAAGGATGACTCACATTTTGATTCTAGACATTTTTTGTACTAGAAATGACTGTCACTTAAACTTCATTCAAGGATGGTCTCCCATATCTGTAAAGCCACTAGGCTGGCATTAACTTCGGTAGCTTCTATAGGCACTGAATCAATGGGCCAAGTCTTTTAAAGATGGAAGCATCTTACAGGCTTCATGCTCCCTTATAGGTAGCAGTGTCCCAATAGTCCCAGCTGGGAACCATCAGCTGCAACCTGCTGGTCTGGGATGTGCAATGAGCAGTTAAAAAAAAGTAATTAATATGTCACCATAATATACATATTAAACAGCTAAGCAGTAATATATAGTATTTTCTGTTTAGTTTGAATTTATGTAGAAAAAATTACTTTGCATGTGAAGCAAAGTACCTTGTTTAATGTTTCACTTTCCTTGACAAGGTTAAAAGCTCAAAAATAAGGTAGGACCCCAGAAAATAACTGGGGTTGCACTGGATCGAGTGGAGTCACCTGAAATGATTTGCAAATGTACTTAAGATAAGTATACAAGGCAGGGCCCGCTGAGAAAAGTCTAAAAGACTGGTAACATTTGAAAATGTTCCAGATCTTGAACAGTTGCTAAGAATAATGACACACTGCTGATGCAACCTCACTAGCAAAACTGGATATAAAATAAAGTAGAATCAAGTGATACAGACTAACAATGATGTTCTATTGAAATTAACATTAAACTTTATCAAATTAAAAATTTACAGTCACAAGATTAAAAAATGAATAAGAATCATGTTAATTTGCTTTTCTGCTATCTGCTATCAGTGACGTCCATCCAGTGTTTGTTAATACTTTGCGCCATTTACTGACAGGAAAATACCTAGCCAGCATGACCCTGAAAATAAATGATGATGGATAGACAGATGCTCTAATACCTTCTCTATATGGCCAAAAGTTTGTGGACACCTAAACATCATACCAGTATGAGCTTGTTGGGCACCCCATAACTCCAAAACCATGAACATTAATATGGAATTCTTCCCTTCCACCTTTGCAGCTATACCTGCCTTTGCTCTTAAGGGAAGACATTCCACAAGATTTTGGAGTATATCTGTGTGAATTTATGCTTATTCAAAGAACATTTGTAAGGTCAGGTATTGATGTAACATGAGAAGACCTGCTTCGCAATCAGCATTCCAATTCATCCCAAAGGTATTCAGGGATGGGGTTAAGGTCAGGGATTTGGAGTGTGGAGGGTGTGAAGTTCAAGAAAATTCAGTACACGATGTCTTAGTGGACCTGGCTTTGTGCATCGGGACATGGTCATGGTAGAACAGAAAAAGGCCCTTCCCAAAATATTCCCACAACGTTGGAAGTGCACAATTGTATAAAATGTCTTTGTATGCTGCAGCATTAACAGTACCCTTCACTTAAACTAAGGGGCCTAGCCCAAACCCAGAAGAACAACCTCAGATCATTACCCTTCCTTCGCCAAACTTAGTTACCAAGCAGTCCAAACCCAGATTTGTCTATGAGACTGCCAGATAGTGAAGTGTGATTCATCACTCCAGAGGACACATTTCCTTTGCTCCAGAGTCATAAGGTAGCATACTTTACACCATTCCAGCTGACTTGTGGCTTTGCACATAGTCATCTTAAGTTTGTGAGCAGCTTCTTGGGCATAGAAACCCATTTCGTGAAGCTTCTGACACACAGTTCTTGTGCTGATGTTGTTTGTAGAAGAACTTTGGAACTCTGTTTTGAGTGATGCAGCACAGGATAGGTGATTTTGATACACTACGTGCTTTAGCACTCAACAGCCCTGCTCTGTGAATTTACATAGTTTGGACTGTGCCCGGCAGTTTATCCCGGCCAAGTCCCCCAAGCCGCCAGATGGAGCCCTCCCTGCAGTATGGAGGTGCCCCTAAGACCAGCAGGGAGTCATGGACTATGTAGTTTTTATCCTCAGCCCTGCTGGATACCACAGGGGCCGCAAGAGGGAGCTACAGGGAGGACCAAAGACTTATTTGTAGACTCTGACCCGGAAGTTCGTCATAGGAAGAGCGATGGACTTCCGGGATGAAGAAAAGTACTTTTTACCTGACCCGGAAGTGATACAAGATCACATTGACTGGGGACTGGGAATACTTCCGGGTCAGGGAATATAAAAGGACTGAGGGAACTCCCAGACGGCGAGCTGAGCTGGGTGGTAGGAGGGCAACGCGTCTGGGAGTGGAGGATTGTGATTATTATTGATTTATTATTGTTATTGTGGTTTATGAATAGTGTGGAGTGGAGGGTGATTAGTGCACATTGTTATAATAAAAAGAATAATTGTAGCACTTTTACCAGGTGTTTGGCGTGGTACCTGAGGGTTCAAGGGAGCACTACTGCCCCCTACTGTGACAATAGTCTTCTACTTCGTTGCTGAGCTGTGGCCGTTCCTAAAAGCTTCCACTTCAGAATAGTAGCACTTACAACTGACTGGGGCAGATCTAACAGAGTAGTAATTTCATGTAATGATGTGTGGCAAAAGTGTCATCCTATGACAGTGCCACGTTTCAATTCACCACCAACCCTTTCTAAAGCCAGTGTCTGTCAATGGAGATTGTATGGTTATGTGCTTGACTTTATGCACCTGTTAACAATGGGAGCAGCTGAAATCCATCCATCCATCCTCTTCCGCTTATCCGAGGTCGGGTCGCGGGGGCAGCAGCTTGAGCAGAGAGGTCCAGACTTCCCTCTCCCCGGCCACTTCTTCCAGCTCTTCCGGGAGAATCCCAAGGCGTTCCCAGGCCAGCCGGGAGACATAGTCCCTCCAGCGTGTCCTGGGTCTTCCCGGTGCCTCCTCCCGGTTGGGCGTGCTGAACACCTCACCAGGGAGGCGTCCAGGAGGCATCCTGATCAGATGCCCGAGCCACCTCATCTGACTCCTCTCGATGCGGAGGAGCAGTGGCTCTACTCTGAGCCCCTCCCGGATGACTGAGCTTCTCACCCTATCTTTAAGGGAAAGCCCAGACACCCTGCGGAGGAAACTCATTTCAGCCGCTTGTATTCGCGATCTCGTTCTTTCAGTCCCTACCCATAGCTCATGACCATAGGTGAGGGTAGGAGCGTAGATCGACTGGTAAATTGAGAGCTTTGCCTTACGGCTCAGCTCCTTTTTCACCACGACAGACCAATGCAGAGCCCGCATCACTGCGGATGCCACACCGATCCGCCTGTCGATCTCACGCTCCATTCTTCCCTCACTCGTGAACAAGACCCCGAGATACTTGAACTCCTCCACTTGGGGCAGGATCTCTCCCCCAACCCTGAGAGGGCACTCCACCCTTTTCCGGCTGAGGACCATGCTCTCGGATTTGGAGGTGCTGATTCTCATCCCAGCCGCTTCACACTCAGCTGCGAAACGATCCAGAGAGAGTTGAAGATCACGGCCTGATGAAGCAAACAGGACAACATCATCTGCAAAAAGCAGTGACCCAATCCTGAGTCCCCCTAACTGGACCCCTTCAACACCCTGGCTGCGCCTAGAAATTCTGTCCATAAAAGTTATGAACAGAATCGGTGACAAAGGGCAGCCCTGGCGGAGTCCAACTCTCACTGGAAACGGGCTCGACTTACTGCTGGCAATGCGGACCAAGCTCTGACACCGGTTGTACAGAGACCGAACAGCTCTTATCAGGGGGTCCGGTACCCCATACTCCCGGAGCACACCCCACAGGATTCCCCGAGGGACACGGTCGAATGCCTTTTCCAAGTCCACAAAACACATGTAGACCAGTCGAGCAAACTCCAATGCACCCTCCAGGACTCTGCTAAGGGTGAAGAGCTGGTCCACTGTTCCGCGATCAGGACGAAAACCACACTGTTCCTCCTGAATCCGAGGTTCGACTATCCGATGGACCCTCCTCTCCAGAACCCCCGAATAGACTTTTCCAGGAAGGCTGAGGAGTGTGATCCCTCTATAGTTGGAACACACCTTCCGGTACCCCATTTTAAAGAGGGGGACCTCCACCCCAGTCTGCCAATCCCGAGGCACTATCCCCGATGTCCATGCGATGTTGAAGAGACGTGTCAACCAAGACAGTCCTACAACATCCAGAGCCTTAAGGAACTCTGGGCGTATCTCATCCACTCCCGGGGCCCTGCCACCAAGGAGTTTTTTGACCACCTCGGTGACTTCAGTCCCAGAGATGGGAGAGCCCACCTCAGAGTCCCCAGGCTCTGCTTCCTCATTGGAAGGCATGTTAGTAGGATTGAGGAGGTCTTCGAAGTACTCCTCCCACCGACCCACAACGTCCCGAGTCGAGGTCAGCAGCTGAAACATCTGAACTCAAAAATTTGGAAGAGTGTCCACATACTTTGACTCATAGTGTATTTATTTTTCTTGCTATATCTCAAGAAACTGCAGTATTAATGGCATCCAAATAGTTTTCAAAAAATGTACATGACAATTTTATGATTACCTCACCTATGTATGGGAGTTGCCTTGTGCCTACTGCTAATGCAATTCAGAAATTGATTAAATGGGTTTATAAATGGATGGATGGATAAACTTAAATGGGACATGGTTAGGGCAAAAAGAAGTACCCATGAAGCAATGGGGATAACATGTTAAGAAACAGTCAATAGGCTCAGATCTGAATTCTAGACTTTAGAGCTATGAGACCATTTGTTATCCACTGCCCCTGCTTTTGAACACAATTTATAAATTCAGATTTAGACATATTTTTAGTAAATATCAGTGCCTCAGAGTTAAATACTAAATCAGTTTTAGAAGTTCTGATAGTTTTGCTACGGTTAAAACTACATTTTTTTCTGTTTACTTCACCTTACTTTTAAATGCAGTTGCCCACAAATTGATCATGAACATATTTTAGGCTGTATTTTAGCAAAAAGAGTGGGAGACGGTTTGTTGATGTCATGTTCAACTACAGGATGACTGACAATCCAAATCAATCTCATATTATCTCTTTATTCAAATTAAAATGATGTCCTGGATTTGTCAGATGATTGACTTTTCAGTACATGAATATTAATTGAAGTCTAAAAAAGCAGTTCAGTTCTGTAATGTTTTTGGACTGGCTATTTAAAGGTGTCTCTTTGCTTGTTGTTTAGATGGAATGGTTCAGATTCTTTCAATCCAATTATGAAGCCCACTCCATTCCAATCATAATTACAGCACTTCTTTGCCAGTGTTATCAACATTAGGAATAATTTGAAACTCAGTTTTAGAGCGGTACCATTTTAACAAAGAACAAGTGTTTACACACAGCAGGATTATTTCCTTCTCCCATCAACCTGATCTTATTATTCCGTGTGTGAAAAAGGAAACTGACACACCAAAGCAATCTTGCATGGAAACAAAACAGAACTAGGATGTTTAAAAGAAAATAATAAAAACATTCTTGTAAGAAGAAATCATATGGCCCTTTACTGCCCACACTATACATTTACCTACCAGTTATAATGAAGTCAGCAGAGAAAATTAAGGAGTGGGGAAAACTGTAGTACTTTCAGAGTAAGTCCTCTGTATCAGTTTGACTAATTATTGCTGTGCTAAATTGGACATAAGTTACAAGTCCATTGTGTTCTTGAAAATAACTTGGCATACCAAGTGTTGAGATATTCTTCAATTCCTGTCTTGATTGTATTTTTGCACAGCTTCATCAAGTTGTCCTTTTTGCTGCATCAACTGTGGGTTTGCGACCAGCAAGAGCATCACTACAAGAAAAAGAAAACTGCTACAGATTTTTTTAGGTGCCAGAGATTAGTTGGAATTGTAATGTTGACACCAAGGTGAAGTGAACAAATGAGCTTTCAAAACAGGCTATACAGAAATCATGAGTGCTTAATCAGTAACTTGAAATTCTAATAAAGCCATTAGTTTTTATTTTATTTTGTAAGAATTACTTTGCTTTATTTGTACGGAAGGAGTCATATTACAACCACTGGTGCTTAAATAAGCTGATACCTACTATGTCAAAATTAATGTAGCAAGAAACCATGTTTGGATGTGAAATGCTATTTGAAATATAGAAGGACATCATGATGGTGGCAGTTAAAAGAAAGGAAACAATAATAAAATCAATTTAAAAAAAATAAATTCCCCAGAGGCGCCATAATATAATCAACTCCCCAAAGACCAAAGAAGAATTACACTGTGAAACCAAGCCTGAAGTGAAAGTAATACAGTTAGTTCACACTTATGTTGACATCTTTTTCTATATTGTTCTTTCAGACAGGAAGCCCTCTTGCACACACACTCGTACTCTGGGTCAGTTTAGATTTGGCAATCTGCCTGTACAACAGAGAAAAATGTTTGTGCACTCTTATGAAAGGTGGTAGCTCCAATTTCTTGATCATCATCATAAAAATCATTGTCGATCGAACATAATAAATATTTCTACTTCACAAAGCTTAGCATTTATATAAACTAATTCCTGTTTATCACCTTAACAAAATACAGCTACTGGTAATGCCTAGGATTGTAGGTACACTGTACTGAACAATAACTAAACATTAACAAAACTGGCTACAAGAGCACAGATTTTATTTATTTGACATTTTTTGAAAACTATACTCATTTTATCACTGTGTCAGTCCATCCCTTTTTCAGTTTGTTTATCCATTTACACAATATACCTGGATATCCGGGAACCATGCTCAGGAATCTAATGATAGGTACAATCTCATTCTTTCTATTAAGAGCCAGAGCTTGTGACCATTGGTGAGAACGGGGGTGCAGACTAATGAAGATTTAGCTCCCACTCCACTGCCTGTTACTTCATCCTCAAAAATTCCACACCTACGTCAATTCTGTGGTCAATCTCATGACTACCTCCATGTACACCTGTGAACAAGATCCCGAAGTACTTGACTTATTCCATGTGGGCAAGCTTCTCATCTTATACCTACGGCACATTTTTCCAGGACAAAAACACAACTTCAGCTTTCAAGGTGTTATCTTTCATCCTGACCATGCACATAAATCAACTGAAAACTGCTCTAGATTGTGACGGAAAAGTACAAGTAAGAGGGCAACATCTTCCACCAACATCAGTAAGACTTGCTTTTGCTGAGTCTTAATATTATGCCCAAAGAAATCATGAATCAGAGGGTAGGACACAATATCCACCCATGGTAGAGTCCCACATCCATAGAAAACAAAGTTGACTTCACGCCACCTATGCAAATACAACTTCTTCTAATACAAGACAAGTATCAAAATGGATTTGCTCTGAAACCCTATGATATTATAGTACAACTCACAAGAGAGTGTGGACCATAATGTTTTTTCAAGTCCATAAACGTCATACAGACAGGATTGGTAAGCTCTCTGAAACTTTTGAATATCTGTGCAAAAACAAAAAGTTCATCCATTCTTTTATGCCCAGGAAGGAATCCACAACATTCCACCCTTGCTCTGCAGCCTGCCAGAGTCTCCATATATTAATACACTGGCAGAAGCCTTCTCATGAAATAAAGAAACAATTAAACAAGAGACAATGAAGTGATAAACAACATAGAAAATAAGATATAATACAGATGGCAAAAATGAATTTCTATGTGTGTGTCATTCAGAGTACAGTCAAGCTTGTTTCTTTCTTTGTCACATGAAAACCATATCAAAATATCAGTATAAATGTAAACAGTGCATGTCTGGAGTTCACCAGACAAAAGTCTTTAAAATACATAGCTGCATTTCAGACGGCAGCTGCAGGAGCTAACCTTTTCCATCCTTATAGTTAAAGTGATTTTTAAAACCACCCCTCTAAGCATATTTTGCTCATGAGGAAAGGCTTACTTTACTGCAGCCTCAGCATTTTTACAAATGAATTCCTTTCCCCACTTAAAACGTCCCTGTAACTGAAAGAACACAATAATCTATTATTAACACACAGCAGACTTGTACTTATTCTACAGCTCTTTTTCTGATGATATATATATATATATATATATATATATATATATATATATATATATATATATATATATAAACTGGTCAAAAAATTAAAGGAACACTTTAAAACACATCAGATCTCAATGGGAAAAAGAAATCCTCCTGGATATATATACTGATATAGACTGGGTAATGTGTTAGGAACGAAAGGATGCCACATCGTTTGATGGAAATGAAAATGATCAACCTACAGAGCCCTGAATTCAAAGGCGCCCAAAAATCAGAGTGAAAAAATTATGTGGCAGGCTAGTCCATTTTGCCAAAATTTAATTGCAGCAACTCAAAATTGTACGCAGCACTTTGTATGGCCTCTGTGTTCTTGTATACATGCCTGACAACATCAGTGCATGCTTCTAATGAGATGACAGATGGTGTTGTGGGGGATCTCCTCCCAGATCTGGACCAGGGCATCACTGAGCTCCTGGACAGTCTGAGGTGCAACCTGGTGGCATTGGATGGACCAAAACATAATGTCCCAGAGGTGTTCTATTGGATTTAGGTCAGGAAAGTGTGGTGGCCAGTCAATGGTATCAATTCCTTCATCCTCCAGGAACTGCCTGCATACTCTCACCACATGAGGCCAGGAATTGTCGTGCACCAGGAGCCACTGTACCAGCATAGGGTCTGACAATGGGTCCAAGGATTTCATCCTGATACCTAATGGCAGCCAAGATGCCTTTGTCAAGCCTGTAGTGGTCTGTGTGACCCTCCATGGATATGCCTCCCCAGACAATCATTAACCCACCACCAAACTGCTCATGCTGAATGATGTTACAGGCAGCATAATGTTCTCCATGGCTTCTCCAGACCCTTTCACTTCTGTCACGTGCTCAGGGTGAACCTGCTCTCATCTGTAAAAAGCAGAGGGCACCAGTGGTGCATCTGCCAATTCTGGTATTCTATGGCGAATGCCAATCGAGCTGCATGCTGCTGGGCAGTGAGCTCAGGGCCCATTAGAGGACATGGGGCCCTTGGGTCACCCTCATGAAGTCTTTCTGGTTGTTTGGTCAGAGACATTCACACCAGTGGCCTGCTGGAGGTCATTTTGTAGGGCTCTGGCAGTGCTCATCCTGTTCCTCCTTGCCCAAAGGAGCAGATACTGGTCCTGCTGATGGGTTATGGACCTTCTATGGCCCTCTCCAGCTCTCCTAGAGTAACTGCTTGTCTCCTAGAATCTCCTCCATGCCCTTGAGACTGTGCAGGGAGACACAGCAAACCTTCTGGCAATGACACGTATTGATGTGCCATCCTGGAGAAGTTGGACTACCTGTGCAACCTCTGTAGGGTCCAGGTATCGCCTCATGCTACCAGTAGTGACACTGACTGTAGCCAAATGCAAAACTAGTGAAGAAACAGTCAGAAAAGATGAAGAGGGAAAAATGTCAGTGGCCTCCACCTGTTAAACCATTCCTGTTTTGGGGGTCATCTCATTGTTGCCCCTCTAGTGCATCTGTTGTTAATTTCATTAACACCACAGCAGCTGAAACTGATTAACAACCCCTCTGCTACTTAACTGACCAGATTAATATCCCATAAGTTTCATTGACTTTATGCTATACTCTGATTAAAAAGTGTTCCTTTAATTCTTTTGAGCAGTATATATATATATATATATACTAGCAAAATACCAAGGCTTCAGCGGAGAAGTAGTGTGTTAAAGAAGCAATGAAAAAGAAAAGGAAACATTTTGAAAATAACGTAACATGATTGTCAATGTCATTGTTTTGTCACTGTTGTGAGTGATGAGTGTTGTTGTCATATATATTATATATATATATATTTACACACACACACATAAACATATATATATATATATACATATCTATACATATACACATATATACATACATATATATCTACATATATACACATACATATACACACACACATAAATACATACACACATACATACATACACACACATATATACACACAAATACATATATATATATATACAAACACAAACACATACTGTATATAAACATATATATACATATACATACATATCTACATATATACACACACAGCTATTTCGTATCAGTGCAATACGCTGCTTGTTAAAACGGATGACTCCCGCTCTTACGTGCAAGTCTGCGTGGATATTATTTGTATTTGTTCAAGTTCTATTTAAATTTTAAATAGAAGGAATTTTTATTTAGTCGACAGAAATATCTTTGGTAGGAATGGTAAAAACAGACAGGAATATTATTCGTGAATAAATCAACTCAAACCTTAAACAACTTATAATATTTTGCTCTCCATAAAAATATATCCTGTCGAAATTATACAAGTTAGAAATAAAGTAAACGTTAAAAGAACAAACATTCAAATTTCTTTACTCTTATGTAATTTTATATAAAAATAAACTTAGATTTTAAATATCCCAAAAGATTTTGCTCTCCATAAAAATATATCCTGTCAAAATTATACAAATTCAAATATGAACATGCTGCATAACAAAACCTGGAAATATAAATAAAATGTGTTCCTTTCAGCA
>NC_053157.1:139126406-139203906 GCF_016835505.1 Polypterus senegalus
ACAAAAAAACTGGGGAAAAAAACAGCCGATTGTTTTAAACCCCAATGCTTTTGTTTCACTTAAAACCTTTGAAAAGAGATGATAGAAGAAACTTAATTTAAATGTATGGCTTCTGTATAACAAATGGGGCAGACTTCATTTCCTCTTTTGTAAAGCAGGATTTTTGTGTCGCCTCCACCCCACCTAAAAGCTTGCATGACAGAAAGTTTATTCTTTCCTGACAGCTCCCCCCACCCCAACCACCACCAGCCCCCACCACCCCACATGGTAATGTTTTGCTTTCTACACGCGAGCCTTGGCGAAAAGTTGTACCAAATGGTTAATTTAATTATTGAAACTATAGACCAACTGCTTCACCAGCCTTCTTCCACGCGTCTCCGAGGGGGGAAAAAAAGAAAAGAAACCATCTCTAAGAAATAATCTAATAAAGCCCAAGAGCAGAGAAACCCCTTCTGATTTTCTACTGAGGCAAATACAATTATAGTCCGTCGCATCCTTTTTTTGTGCCTCTGAAACAGGTCCTTTGTGCGTTGTACAAAGTCCGAATCCAGCGGCCTGTCACGGCTTCTCTTTTCTACTTCGCACCTTTTTGTTTTCACTTAATGAACTGGTGTCGCCGAGTATGATGGCGAACTAGAAAGAAAAGGCCCGATTCCTTCACAGATGGCGTTTAAATGTTGTAATTTATACATTCATATGTTCATTATGAATAATAACTTCATTGAACTCTTTTTTTTTTGCTTAGGGAATTCCCGTTCATTAAATTCGAAGAATGCCATTTCTTCTCACCGTTAATTACAGAATAAAACAGCCGAGAATTTTGAAGGTGCTTTCTTGACACCATAAATGTAAACGGAAAACAGAAGCATGTGTGTGTGTGTGTGTGTTTTGTCTCTTGTCAGTAAACAGCATTTCTAGGACTTCAAATAGATGTACATAACAATCGGCGCGGGCTCCCCATTCCGCATAAATCAAGTGACAAACAGGATTCACGAGTCCCTAAATCTGTAAGGGAGTAACAAGGAGACAATGGTACAGGACGTTTTAAAGGTTTTTCAAGGGACTCTCTTTTCTTTGCGGTCTTTGCGAGGTGGCTTGTCGGAGTGAAAAAGGGAGGAACAGGGGTTGACAAGAAAACAAACGTAAAAACAAAATGGCTTTGTGGACATGTGAAAACGCACGCCCTGTCAGACTTCACATAATGTCTTACTTTCATTGAGTTTATCCCGGGGCAAAGCGGTACTCGTACTAATAATAATAGTAATAAAAAAAAATCTAAAAAGTACCAGGGGGATATAAATAAAGTATTAAACACCAGTGAGAATTGATGCTAGGGTTCATTTTTGATTGCTCTATTTACGTTTAATTGATGATGAGACGCGAAAGATTGCAGACGTTATTATTATGAATCTTTGGGTCCCGCTTTAGACTGCTGCAGGGAGGCAGTGGAAATATTATTATTATTCCGACTAAAGCGTTCAATGGAAAAGCAACTAACTAAACCTCTAACGACGCTGTAATGTAACTGAACGTCATGTCAGATTGACGTGGATTTATCTAAGCTGGTATTTTTTATATCAATGCAAGTAAAATTTCCCAAACCCGCACTTTACTATTTTTTCCTTAACGGCCATGTAAGGAAACTTTACGTCGATCCCCATTACCAGGCTGTACTGACGTCAACTAGTTTGTTTGATCAGTTAGTAACGCTGATGGAGCGGAGCTGCTCCTCACATCGAGCTTTGTAGATTTTGTCGAGTCTCGCTTCGGTTCTTCGATCGAGACCCCTGTTTCTGAACGCTTAGGTTGAACGAATTCACGCAGAACAATATTTAAGCTTTCCGTCTTATTTCTTGCGTCTTACTGCTCTGACATCTGCTCGTTTTTTTTAGGAAATCGGAGCGTTTGAGCAGACGCACAGATGTAAAGTGACATCTGCACACGACAAAAAAGGAATGGAAATTGAATTAGGTGGGCCCGTGTTCCCACTTTGCTTCATCTTCCAAAGAAGAAGAAGAAGAAGATGAAAGGGACTAGTAAACTATAAGCTGCGCTTTAGAGATTTGTAAGGGTGTCCGTGTTCTCTGTTTAGAAATCTGACATTCGAGTGGATATTTTATTGTGCTATAGTGAAGGTTCTGATGGTGGACAGCAATCGGATCGATTTCTGTCTTTTATTTCTTTTGCAAGCTTAGAGCCCCCATATACACACATATACACACACACACACACATTTTTAGGCGTTTAATATCGAGTTGTGAAGCATTGGCGGTGTAGAGTTACTTTCGCAGTATAAAAATAGACGAGTCTGTGTTAGATCTCATTGAACACAGCTTTGTCATGTATATATTTATGTCCCTTTAAGGGTTATAGCAGCGGATTTATGGCTATGTGTTTGCAGTATTTTTGAAATATTACATTTGAATGTGTGGTTTTTAATTTTAAATTTATGGAATATAATTTAATATTTCTTGATGGTGTACAAATGAACGCTGCTCACTATTAATTACATTTGCTGTCTAGGAATAACAAAAAATAGCCCTTTTATTAAAAACGATGCAAAGGTGTTTTTTAATGATTTTTATCATACACACACACACACATACACACATATAAACCATCATTCAGTATTACAAAATTACATTACCTAGAATAATGATTAGAGTCAAGCAACTGTTGGCACCAAAGATAGATATTAAATTAGTATTAAAAAACGAAGGTTCGTGTATATCGTCTTCTTCCAAATGAATACATTTGAGTGTGCATGCAGTACTCTTCACACGATGGCCATGTACATTCCAGGAGTCCTGTATTGATTCCATTTTCACTCCTGTAAAGGTATGCTTGATTTTTTTTTTTAAATATATAAACTTCTACACTTCCCATGCAAAGGTTTCTTTTAAATCCTACGCCTTACAACACACTTTCCCAAGTGACCAGGAGACAAGGAATGGAAAGTATTAGCATAATAATCTCATTCTGATGGATAAAATTAGCAAACATATTACCATCAGCTGCAAGGCTACCATTGGCGAGATGCCGTGCTTAGAATCAATTACTAAATTACTTTAAGCTCTAAGACGACATTAACAGAAAAAAATTGCCATCGACCGGAATGAAATAAGATCAAAATATGCGATCATTAAATCTCTCGCCAGTAATCGCGAAACTGATTCATAAAAATTGCCCAAATAAGATAGAATTCAATTTTTAACGGAGTCCCCTGTCATCATTCCATATATTCAAGTGCTTAATATGCGTTTCAAGTGCTATAGTCTAACGTCAGCCAGGTGCAAAAGCCATGAGTAAAATATTGGTGTGATTAATAATAACAATAATATCAACAGTAATATTTCCTTTTACCGATATTTAATAGCAATATTTATTCTTACCGATACTGCATATTTACAGTCTTATGCAAATACGATTTTTTTAGTTTGCTGTCATCTTGTGCTGCACGTCTTTATTTATTGTTGCTGTTTATGTTTTTATTAATATTTTTTTATTAATAATTTCGGAGGAATATGAGCCTATACTCTGCTTTCTTTTGTCAATTGTTTCATGACCACGGAATCCGAGGGGGCAATCATACTCCACAATAGCATTACAGTATTCCTCTTGCATTGGTAATTGACAATTATTAGCTGCAGCCTATATATCAGCTGTCTTGCTGTTATTACCGCTGAATTGAATCGCTGTTGGGGAAGTCAGGGTCAGCATCATTAACCAGCTCGTCTTCGGGCTTGAAATACAAAGCCGCTAGGCAGGTTGGCTGGCAGATACATAGCCGTATAGCTACAGGACATAGGCAGGACTAATCACACAGATTAATAATGGACAACAAGCTTTTGTGTTTACTGAGGTTCAGTGGAATTAGCCGATTAGTGTCACTGTGACATAACATCTCCTGTCTGGAAGACAGAGCAGCATACCGTTAAGTTAAACTGCTACTGAGAAATGTAAATGTGTTATTGTCCAGCACCGTGTGAATAATCGAAACGTTAGAGCCTTTTCAAAAATAATATTTTTTTAATAATGGTTATTAGCGAGGGTCATCTTTAGTGTAAATCAAAAATAGCCACTAGCAAATACCGATTTTGTTTCTATTGAACGATCAGATTTTATCTGTAAGATGTGGATGATTTGAATGTTTCATTTGGATGTACAATACCCACTTTTCTAGCGGGCTGAATATATTTTTTCCATGAAAATTTAAGCAATGCAAAATAAATAAATAAACACCCCATCCCCCACCACAATATATTGTCAAATATGAAGTTTGAACTGAAAAATTGAGAGAACGGCAATTAAAAATTTAAAATTACTTTGATTTATGAAAAAAGCGAGGTTTGCCATGGTTTGTCTTTGGAATCCTTGAAGAATTTAGTGATCGAGAAATATATGTATATTCCTACTAGAGTCTTTCAAGTGAAGGTAGAAATTAATGTATATTAAAGTGAGCCAATGTGACTTATCAATCATATCAAATGCACACACTGTCCCCAAGCAAATTAAACCTGGAGTTGCTATTTTTATATTCTAAATATTCTTGAAAGAAGGAAAATACAGTATACAGTTAAAACAATATTGATGAAAAGCTGTGCTTTTTGGTATAATATGTTGGTATAAATGTTAAATGCATTTTTAAAAAATAATTAATAGTTGCTTTTAATTTTGCTCTTATAAAGTCTATTTAAAATCTATACATACAGAGCTTCCCGTGTTGGGATAAATATATGTTACATTATGAAACCTTGGATATCTGCACTGTTGCTTTTCTTATGCATCAGGAAAAAAGAAATTACTGTAAAGTAAACATTACAACTGCAATATTCTGTGTAGAATGAATGTATACTTTATGTACAGTACACATGTGTTTAAGTCAGTCTTTTAAGTTATTCTTTAGTTATCTCAATGCTGACTCTTTGGTCTTTTTACCCTCTACATCTCAAATGTAGCCCCAAACTGTGTCTTTACAGTTTCTTCTGAAATACTATTGAGACTGTATGAAATTTGGTAAACCGTGTTAGGCTTAGCTTACATGTCTTAGCCTTATGTAATATTTGAAGAACTTAAGCCAAAGGTAAATTGCACTTTTAAGGTTATTTAACTGATGATACACAAAAAAGCACAATGGGACTATTTTATTACCATCAATTATTATGTCGTGTTGAGTTTTAGAAGAGTCTGGGTTTACATCTTAAATGAAGAAGTCTGTAGCATTTCTATATGCAGTAACAAAGTACAGAAGAATGTTTGTCTACAAAAGAACTAACTGGTGATTGTATTATGTTCTTTACATTACCATTGATTATCATGGGATGCAGCAACATCATTCAAATATTTATGTATTTGTATTTGTATGTACATGTTACCTTTTATCATTTTAATGAACTGAAATTTGTGTTTTATTTGAACTATATTTCATTTAGACATATATAGGTGAGTATTAATGGCTGATAATGGCCTTTTCTGCAGCATGGTTGTACTCTATGTTACATCCTGCACTAAAGCTATAACATCTAAATGTGGCTTGAATGGATGAATCTCTATATAGCAGCAAAAATGGAAAGTGCACCATCCTGAAGGCACTGATCACTTTCCACCATGCAGTAGCTGGCACACATTACTATGCTAATATATGAAAGATAGTAAGGATTATGTCAACCATTTGCCAAATGCCATTCTTGAATGGTATGCGTCATTTAGTAAGTAGGCATTTAGGGCAATGGCAATCTGTGCTGCTTTGATTTTCCTGTCCAGCATAGCTTTAGTTGGGGCTGAGCAAGCAGCGGAGTGCAGGTGTCCTCCACTAATGTTCCATCCTTGTTCCACTGGATTTAGGTTGGGAGCCAGAATTCATTTTACCCATTTCTTACTTTAGGAACTTTAGTTCAGGTTGCATATTTAATGTTTTCCTTTTCATTTTTAAATAGGTATTTTAATATTGTTTTCATTTACATCAGATTTGTTTGTAGTGACCTTCTCAAGCTGACAGACTCAGAGCAGTGCACATATGGCAAACCTGTACAAAACAGAATACAATATATGCATGCATGCCTGCACAACAGAACCAGACCCCAAAGGTGCTGCTGTAGCTCCAAATCTGACTTGCTGGATGACCCTGAGCAAGTTGCGTAACTTGCCTTTTCTCCGATTGTACAAATGGCTTTGAACAATTGTAATTAATACTGATCTTGTATGTCAATGTTGAGATAGCCAAATAATATACATTAATACTATATTGTATGTGTTTGTGTACTGATAAATAAATGTAATATTATTTAGATATTCTGATTCCTGTCCATTCTAGTAAGTGTAAATTCACTTAAGGTTATTTGTCTACAGAAGAAAGGGAAATAAACCGACTTGATTTGGGAAAAGCAAAGTCAAACTGCTGCTGACCCTTGTCATCCAGCTACACTGACACTGCACGGCAGTTCTATAACACATTATGGTGCTGGCTAGTGTCCATTATTGTTTTGGAGTTGTGGTAGCCAGATGCTGTCATCTGTTACTGCTGATTCCTTTTTCCTTCTTTCTTTGTGATGTTCTTTCCTAGGGCTTTTTGCATTTGCACATATTCCAGTGGTTTACTCTAACTGCCTCATTCTTTATAATCCATTCCTGCTTGTTTAATCTTTTTTACCCATCTTTTCAGATTCTAGTTTTTCAGGTATTCAGGTAATCACTGATATGTCTGATATCCGATACACAATTTCTGTTTGAAAGGTTTTCAGATATGAAAAACTAGCAGAAGTTCACATTCTATACTTATTGAGTGAACAATACAAGAAGAGGCAGTAACATAACGGATTGAGAACATTGCTTCCTGTGTAATCTACGTTGCAAATACAGTGCCTTCAGAAAGTATTCAGCCCATTTAGTTTTTGTAATGTCGCAGCTTTATGCTAAATTCATCTAAATTAATTTTTTCCCTTGTCTAGCAACAATTAATATTCCAAAATGACAGTGAAAATAAGATTTTAAAAATTTTAGTAAATTTATTAAAAATTAAAAAATTGAAATACCATGTTGACATAATTATTCAGATCCTTTACTCAGTACTTTGTTGAAGTACCTTTTGGGGCTATAACAGTCTGAAGTCTTCTTGGATATGATTTGACAAACTTCACAATGAATGAATTTGAGGATTTTATGATTTTTCAGTATCCGCGCATGCTCCTAACCTCCTTCTCCTCCTTACTCCTCCTCCTTTCTTTGCAGTCCTCATTAGCTCTGTCATGTTGGTTGGAGACCATTGATGGACAGCTATTTTCAGGTTTTTTCAAAGATGTTCAAGTCTGGTCTCTGGCGGGGCCATTCATAAACATTCCCAGAGTTGACCCTAAGCCACTCCTGTGTTGTCTTTGCTTTGTGCATAGGTTCATTGTCCTGTTTGAAGGAGAACCTTTGGTCCAGTCTGAGGTCCAGAGCACTCTGGAGTAGGTTTTCATTCAGGATATCTCTTTACTTTGCTTCATTCAGCTTTCCCTCGGCCCTGACTTGTCTCTCAGTCCCTGTCCCTGCTTTACTGTTGGAATGGTATTGCGTAGATGATTAGTGCCTGGTTCCTTTCAGACATGATCTTTAGAATTCGAGGCCAAACAGTTCAATCTTGGTTTCACCAAACCAGAGAATGTAGTTTCTCATATTTGTAGAGTAACTTTGGTGCCTTTTTACAAAGTCCAAATAGCCTTTCATGTCTTGTCTGGTCACTCTAGCGTAAAGCCCAAATGAATGGAGTGTTGCAGTGATGGTTACTCTTCTGAAAATATCTCCTACCTCCAAAAAGGTTCTCTAGAGTTCAGCCACTGGGTTTTTTGGTCATCAAGTCCATTCTCCTCCTAAATGCTCTGTTTCAAGCTTATTACATTTAAGACTTATGAATGCATCTGTGCTCATGGAAACTGTCAGTTTTTCAGGAATTTATTTTCTTGTAGCCTTTCCCAGATCTGTGCCTCAACACAATGCTGTCTCAGAGCTCTGCAGGCAATTGTTTCGACCTCATGGCTAGGTTCTTGCTCTGATACACATTGTCAATTGTGGAGCCTTCTACCGATAAGTGTGTGTCATTCCTAATTATGTCCAATCAACTGAACACCAAACAAAGTGTAGAACCATCTTAATGAAGATCAATAGAGTTTTATACACCTGAGCCAGTTTAAATGTGTCACAGTAAAAGATCTGAATACTTGTGTCTGTGTGATATTTCAGTTTTCTTTTTTTGTCCTTGTGTTACATTTTGACATTCTGGTGTATTGGGTGTTGTTTGATGAGGGGAAAATGAATTTAAAACATTTTAGCATAAAGCTGCAAGATAACAAAATGTGAAAAAAGTGAATGAGCCTGAATTTGTTGTAAAGGCACTGCAGGTTCTTTTAAATTCATTTAAAAATTAGGACACACGTTTTATACTTGCTACATACATACATATATTATGATTTATATTGGTGACAAAGTCCTCATCCCCAGTGCAAATTGATGGATTTCTTTTGATTGGTAAGCTTACCAGACTTTACAAATATAGCTCATAACTCATTAATTCAGCAGTTCTCAACCCATGGGGTGCATGAAGTAACAAAAAAGGGGGCGCAAAGATGTGAAAAAAAGAAAACAAGAATCGAAAATATGAAAAATACATCTATTGAAACCAAAACAAATTAACTTAAACTACATTCTGATACTAGAAAAATAAATATTGAGTTAGATAAATGTTGATAAGAGTTAAGTAGGTATAATAAAACTTGTAGCGGTGTATCAGCAGCAAAAAATATAGGAATACATTTTATTAGAGTTTCAAAAAAACGTTAGGTGGGCACGATTACAATTGTTATGAAAAATTGTGTCGTAAACACTTAAAGGTTGAGAAACGCTGCATTAAATTATTAATTTATAATACATTATACTTCTCACTACATTTGCCAGATACAGTAATACTAGGATTCATGTCACCTCTGCTTTTTTTAGTACAATGGGGCATCATAGCTTTTACAGATTGCAAGCAGCATCCCCGGGAAGGGAGATTTTTTTTTAATGCTATTTCTTTTGCAGGCAGAGGCATTTGAGAGATATGGAGCCACAAGGCAGTGCAGATTTCCACTTGCCAAGCTAATGGTGTGACAGATCTCTCATTTCCAGAATCATGTTGCCAATGTAAGTCACCGTGGCTCAAGGATTGGTTACTTCTTGAGTTGTTTTTTTTTTTTTTTACAAAGGTAAATTCATTTTCAATTAGGGGAATCTTGAATGAATGGAGGTCCTATTTGCCTAGTATGTCAGTTGATGGATGACAGGCACCAGTATTAAGTGCAGTTGAGCTTGCTATCCTTTACTTTCATCGACGAATGCCCAGCATGGTTTCTTTTATTACTTGTGTCATTTTTGCATCAATTAATGATGGTAAGTTCCTTGGTTGTTCTGAATTAGATGCATTTTTCAATGTGGCTTTTGTAAAGAAATAGACAGTGATTTTCAGCCTGTATGGATTGTCACTTTGACTACAGTGTACAGGCACTCTCACACACTGCAAAACTACCAGTGCTGGTGTCTTGTTTGAAATGTACTTATAGTTATGTTTTATAACATAAAATTCTCAAATCTGCTTAGTCGAATACCAGGTTTATAAGAGGATGGAGCCTATCCAAGCAACAAGGCATGCATGCATACTGATTTGTCAAAATGTATTTTCTTGGTATTTTATATTTTTAAAGAGATGATAATAAGCTTGTAATATATATCTGCTAAATGTTTTTATTACATGAAGACAAATACAGTAATGATACAGTTACTTTGAATGAGCTCTTTGCAGCCTGATTAAATATGGTTTGTTATAAACGCCAAATAAAAAAACTATATTATACCTTAAAGTGTGATTGTAGCGGAATAATATATTTTAATCATATGACCACTACTTAAACTAACTAACCCACTCTTTGATTTGTTTTTTTTTTGTACATATTCATCCAGCTTCAATTCCACCTGCTGTGACAGACTCTCTGACATTAAAATGGATTGCTAGTTTTTCATAGCCTCCTAAATATTTAAGATTTAATGCAGCCTGCTCTGAGAAGTAAAGTATCAGCTCATGTGATTCTGACAATCAAGTTGTCATGCACTATATGGCCAAAGGTTTCTGGATACCTGACCTTCCCATCAATATGAACTGGTTGAACATGCCATTACAAAACCATGGGCATTGATTTGGAGTTGGTCCAGTCTTTAGGGTTATAACTTCTGTGAAGGCTTTTCACAAGAAGTTAGAATGTGTCTAAACAAATCCAAATCATATTATGTGATATCATCTACTGTTAAATTCTGCTCCGTACTTGTAAAATGTTTATTTTTATACTGTATTGAGGATTTGTTCTGTTCTGTGTATTGTACTCTATTGTATTGACCCCCTTCTTTTTGACATCCACTGCACGCCCCAACCTACCTGGAAGGGGGTCTCTCTTTGAACTGCCTTTCCAAGGTTTCTTCCATTTTTTCCCTACAAGGGTTTTTTTGGGAGTCTTTCTTTGTCTTCTTAGAGAGTTAAGACTGGGGGGCTGTCAAGAGACAAGGCCTGTTAAAGCCCATTGAGGCACTTCTTGTGTGATTTTGGACTATACAAAAATAAATTGTATTGTATTGTATTGTCTGTGGGATTTTGTGCCCATTCAGCCAAAGGCAAGTCAAGTATTGATGCTGGACCGGAAAACCTGGTTCATAATCGGCATTTCAATTCATCCCAAATGTTCAGTAGGGTTGAGGTCAGGGGTCTGTGAAGATGACTCTAGTTCCTCTATACCATACTCATCAAGCCATTATTTATGGACTTAACTTTGTGCAAAAGTGTACAGTCAGGGTGGAACAGAAGAATTCCTTCCCTAAACTATTTCCACAAATTTGGAACTGCACAATTATCCAAAATATCTTTGTATGCAGTTGCATTAACGGTATCCTTCACGAGAACCTAGGGTTATAGCCCAAACCCTGAAAACAGCACCAGATCATTATCCCTCCACCACCAAATTTTGCTGTAGGCATTATGCAATCCAGAAGGTAACATTCACTTGGCATCTGCCAAATCCAGATTTGTCCATCTAACTACCAGGTAGTGAAACGTGATTCATCACTCTGGAGAGCACATTTACATTACTCCAGAGTCCAAAGGCAGCATGCTTTACATTACTCCAGCTGAGGTTTGGCATTTCGCATAGTGACCTTAGGCTTGTATGTAGCCACTTGACCTTGGAAATCCATTTCATGAAGCTCCGCATGCGCAGTTCTTGTGCTGTTGCTTCCAGAGGCAGTTTGGAAATCTGATGTGAGTGACGCAAGAACGAATAGGTGATTTTTATGTGCTTCACTACTCACCAGCTCCACTCTGTGAATTTGCATGGCCTACCACTTTGTGGCTCAGCTATTATGGCTCCTAGCTTCACAATACTAGCACTTGCAGTTGACTGGAGACAATCTAGCACAGCAGAAGTCAGTACATGAAATGTGACATCCTATGATAGTGTCACATTCAAAGTCTCTGTGCTCTTCAGTACAACCCTTTCTACTGTCAATGTTTGTCAATGGAGACTGTATAGCCATGTTCTTCATTTTATGCACCTGTTAACAATGAGTACAGCCAAAACACCAGAACTCAATCTTACTGTAATTTTTGCCAAATAGTATAACTGTTTCAACTTCACAAATTGCCTGCTTGTAGTTATCAAAAGCAGGTCTCCTTTTCCTTGACATAAAATTATTTTTAAAGTTTCAAATGTACTTAGTTCTTTCTTAGGATGGACTGCAACCCAATGCCTACTGGGCATGATTAAGCTGTAACCTGTGTCTCATCATAATTGCCGTCTTCTTATCTCACATCTCCAGCTTTAATGCACCACTTATAATTCTCTGTTGATAAAGATAAACAATTGATTAAATTAATCTGATTATCATTTCTAATTAGTTTACTTCAGTAAAATGAAATGTTGTTTAGAAAGCATTTTACATATAGGTATTTGAAATGTCAAACACAGTCAATTCTGTGTCTTTATGGATGCAACATGTCCTGTATGAAAGTAATGTAAAATTATGATATAAAAATGTTATCAAAATTGATTTAGTAAAAAATTCTTTTAATACAGTATGCTATTATTTGTGATATTGAAACATTAAAAGTCATTACATAGGCAGCATGGTGACAGATCAGATAATATTACTGGCTGACAATACTTTGACCCACGTTTGACTCCCAGCTTTCACGTCTTCTGTGGGGAATTTGCATGAGTGTGCTGGTAGGAACTGTTGCTTCCTGTGTATAGGAAAAAATGCTTTCAGGGGATGGATAGATGGACTTAAATAGATAATATGCAGCCTCCTTCTTCAATGCAAGCATATTCTGCTAGTTCATATAATACAAAAACTAGCAACTCCCTGAAGTTAGAAGTAGTGTTTAAGCAAACTTTTATCTTAAACATTTAATTATGTTCGTTATAAGGATGAAATAATTATTCTTCTCCCACTAACTCTAAATTTTGAAAAGAAATCACTTTGATAAACTTGTATTTTTATTGTATGTTGGAGCAAACTATTTTATCAGCCACAATGTGCTATTGTGAAATCTATACAGTGTATAAAGTTTTTTGTTTTGTTTAGTTGTTTTTTAACTTTAAATAAAGAATGGTTACAGCATTAAGTGTTTATCTATCTATCTATCTATCTATCTATCTATCTATCTATCTATCTATCTATCTATCTATCTATCTATCTATCTATCTATCTATCTATAATTTAATAATCAATTTGTTCTTAAAACATTTAACTTGTAATATTGAAAGCTAGGCCAGCACAATGGTGCAGTGGTGAATGTTGCTCTGTCCTGGGCATAAATCCCATTGCTGATGGAGTTTGCACTCTCTTCTAGTCAACAAGGATTTTTTTTCCAGGTACTTCAGCTTTACCCCGACATCCCATAGTTGTTTATTTGTAATGTATTAGTCCTATGTGGGCATGAACATGAATTGGGCCTAACCTGGTGTTTCTAATCCAGGGTTGGTCCCTTTGTTGTACTCTATACTGAAGCAACTCCATACCTAGGCTTTAACTCAACAAGACCCCACGTTGGATTAAGACAGCTTCAGAAGTCATGTTATGTTATGTTAAGAGCTCCTCTAACTAACACATTGCTTCCTTCATTTATTAAACATGTTTTTATGCGTTATATTTTCTGACTTTCTAGAGTCTGCATGTTCTCCTTGGTCATATGTTTTTTGTCTATGATTTCTATTTCGCCACACTGTCTGGTAATATGCTGTTAGTTTGTAAGGTGACTCTAAATTGGCATGTGTGAATGCTCCCTTTAATGGTCTAGTATCTCATCGAGCCCTTATTCTGATCCTGCGTTGGGAGTTGTCGCATCACTCTGTGCTTGCACTTGGTGAGTTGCGCTGTGCAGGAGCAAAGTCATTTCTACAACTGTATTGGATTTCTGAAGTGGCAATGATAGATTGGCCATCTAGCTCTGTGAAGAGGATTAATTGTGCTCTATTTTTGTGTTGTATTTACTCCATTTTGTGATACCCATTGCACACCCAAACTACCTGTATGAGCGTCTCTCTGAATTGTCTTTTCTCAATGTTTGTTCCATTTTATTTCCCTACAAGTTTTTTTTGGGAGTTTTTATTTGTCTTCTTAAAGGCAAGGCTGGAAGGCTGTCAATAAACTGGGCCTGTTGAAGCTGATTAAAGCATGCCTAGTGTGATTTTGGGCTATACAAGAAAAAAAATGTTGTTGTTATTGTTGCCACAATGATAGATAGAGCTTTCCTGTTAAACTGACCAGGAAAAAACAAGTTGTTTTTTTTTTTTTGTACATACAAAACAAATTATTATACATTTTGTAATTAACTTGCATTTTTGATTGCATCTTGTTTATACAATATGATAAAACAATTAAGGTTGAACACGAATTGAGAGAAATAGGAAAATAATTAAAGGAATAGTCATGTTTCATAACAAAATATTTATGTAAATGCAGATTGGTAGACTCAGAGTAAAAAAGTTGCATTATTAAAATTAGCACCAAGAAAAAAGAACTTGGTGGCATTCTAAATATTGCAATAATTTTTAACTTCTTTATAAAATGCATAATGTAATTTAATACTATTTTCAAAATATTACTGTATACTACCCTACTGAATTACAATAATTTAAATTATAGTAGTCGTACCATTTAAAAAAGTCAATGATAAGATAATTTACATTTGCTGGGAGGAATGCAGTCATGAGCAATGTATATGATGTTACTGTCTTTGAATATTTATTGAAAGAAATTATTTATCACATGAATGACCATTAGTTTTGTAATTTATGGTCTAAAATTTTAAATCAAAACATATACAAATACTGGATAAAAGAGGGCTCAGCATCTGGCCTATATATTAAGTTATTAACATACACAGTGGCAGCTGAAAGTACACAGAAGGAAACTTCTAGCAGCACACAAGATACATTTGTCAGTGGAGAGGGCCAATAAATCAAATATTCCAGCAGACACTTGTGCACAACAAGGCTGTTTGTAATATATGTCTGAATTCCACTTAAGCAGCCCATTATGGAACTTGTCAAAAGTACACAGTCAGTCAACCAGTGGATGAACTCCTAATAATGTGATTGCCCTTTCATGCCTGAGACTACTTCCTGTATGCCGGAGGGCACAGACCTCCCATAGTCCAGATGTACAGTAGTGAATTTTCCCTGTGTTTTTCTCAGTACTCAGATGCATGTTTCTTGCTTGTACATGAAGGATTTCTCCCAAGTTAATTCTTTGTTATATAAAAAATTTCTCCATTTAGAAATATGCCATTTTTTAAAGGATTTAATTAAAAAACAATAATTCCACAGGCCAATGATTGGCCACTAGTTTCAGAGCATCTTATTTTACTATCTAGGATCAAATGTTTCCACAGAAAGGTTGCTTAGGAATGCTAGGAGAAAGGAATTTGCCAAGAGTTTGAAGTTGGATGGATGGATGGACTTCCTCTGTTACTTGGGTAACAGTAATGGCAAGTATAAATTTGTGATTCTGTTTTAATACAGTAACAGTTCGGGTACTTTTATAAACTGTTACTTGAGTTATATACCGATTATATGGTAAAATGTCTAATTATATTATAGTTAGGCAGTAACTGGGTAGTATCAGTGTATGTACATCATAGTGAGAGGCTCTTAAAGTGAAGTATCAGCCAAAGTGTTATGGGCAAAGGTGCATCGACATGGCTAAAATTAACAGAGCTGCCAATACTGAGTAAAATACACACATCAAATCCGAAATATAGTAAATAGTTATGGAGAAAATTTGTCAAAGGATGAAGCATTTCTGTTATTGTAGAGGCCTGATTACAGCAGAACTCTAAATGCCACTCATCCCTGTGCCAGAATATGTTTCTTTGTTCATTTTGAACAATGTACTTCTATTTCTTTGTCAGACTCATGTTTTAACACTAAATTTTTAATCTATAAAGTACAAAGGAAAGTAGACTTGATATGGAAGAATTTAATATGTGTGTCTATTAATATGTGTGTATATTTCGTAACCCACTTATCGAGGGCAGTGCCCCAGGGAAGCTAGCAATGATAGGGCGCAAGGCAGGAACAACATCTGGGCAGGGTGACAGCCCATCACAGAATGAACACATGCCCTTAATAATGGGAATATGAACAAATAAAAATATAAACAACTTTAAACTAATCTCACCTGGAAGTAAACATGATGAAAATCAAAACACCAGCCTAAACTTATTCCAGAAAAAATAAATAAATGTGTGGAGCCGGTGGTTTTCAGAAAGTGGTAAGCTTAAACTAACTGGCCACACAGCCCCTCCTTGGTCATTTTACAATATGTTACAGTGTAATGCCGCAAAGAGATGACGCTAGATTAAAAGAAAAAAGAACTTGCTAGTGAATGAACTTTACATACTGTATACTCTTTTTTTCCCACATTATCTGGTTACTGTTTGCCAATATGCAAACTATTTAGAGGAGGAACAATAGTATTTGCATAATAACATTTTGAAAACACTAATATATATCTTTACTATGAACGATGGATCTCTGTGGTGAAAAGGCATTGTTCATATTTAATATACTTTGCTTCCTTTGCAGGTAATAATGTAATATTATTTTAACAGAAAGTTTGCTGTCTCTTTCATAAAGTTATTTACTTATTTTTCAATCATAAAATATTATTTCTAACTATTTACTTCTTTCCTGTGTTGTTGCCGCTTGTTTCATTTTAGGCTCTCTTTTCAAAGTAGGCTACACAAAATTCTTATTTGAATTTTTTTTACTAATAATTTAACATGCAAAATGGTGATAATTTAGTAGGTTGGGACCATGCGCTGATTACAGCGTGTTGCCACATCCACTGCACAGTGAACCACCCGGATTGGGACCCAAGTGTAGTCATGCAACAGGTAACACCTCAGCACTACACTGAACAGTGGGAGGGTTTTTTTACACTGGCTGGAGTGTCAATCCTGCCACCAACCGCCCATGTTTTCCATGCAAGTTGAAGGACCTGCTTGCAGGGCTGAATGCAGATTAACGTCATACCCAGGACAACACCATTGTAGGTTAAGGGCCTTGCTCACGGGCCCAATGAAGTAGAGTCACTTCTGGAGTTAACAGGATTCAGAAGAGCTTTTTATTAATAAGAATAATGTAAACATACTGTATATGTGTTCAGCTAGGCTTCCCTTTGTGTTCCAGTTTATGCCCTAATCCACAAGATTTACAGTAGAGTTAGTGTGCCCTTCAGTAGACTGGAGGTCTATCCTGGTCCATTGCTACCTACTTTAGCTTGACAAGCTATCTTTTGTCTTAACATTTTTTTTTTTTTTTACTTTGGCTACATTTGACTACCCTCTTTAAATGTCCCTTAAAATATCTGATATTGTATTCAGATTGTCTGGTAACTCTCATTTTGTTTAGAGTCAGCCTGGCCATGTGCATCAGTATGCTCTTCCTGTTCCTGCTTCTGTCTTTGTTGCCAAGATAAAACATTTGTACAATCCTGACTAAGAGTGAAGCATATGCTGATAATATACAGTAAATCCACAGACTACATTAATTGCATACTTAACTACTTGTGTGGTTGTGCTATTGTATATCTTTTCCTCTGGTTCAGCAATAAAAATATGTTTTATTAGAGAAGAAACTTAGCATATAGATTATCTTATTCAGGGGAAATGACTGGAACCCAGAATGTCAGTTTCAGTCACCAAAGAGAAATCCTCATAATGCTGGAAAAGCTGAATTAAAGAGTTCAAGAGCCATTATCCACAAATGGCAAAAACATGGAACAGTGGTAAACCTTACCAGGAGTGGCCGGCCGACCAAAATTACCCCAAGAGCGTAGAGACGACTCATCCGAGAGGTCACAAAAGACCCCAGGACAACGTCTAAAGAACTGCAGGCCTCACTTGCCTCAATTAAGGTCAGTGTTCACGACTCCACCATAAGAAAGAGACTGGGCAAAAACGGCCTGCATGGCAGATTTCCAAGACGCAGACCACTGTTAAGCAAAAAGATTACATTAGGGCTCGTCTCAACTTTGCTAAGAAACATCTCAATGATTGCCAAGAAAATACCTTGTGGACTGATGAGACAAAAGTTGAACTTTTTGGAAGGCAAATGTCCCGTTACATCTGGCGTAAAAGGAACACAGCATTTCAGAAAAAGAACATCATACCAACAGTAAAATATGGTGGTGGTAGTGTGATGGTCTGGGGTTATTTTGCTGCTTCAGGACCTGGAAGGCTTGCTGTGATAGATGGAACCATGAATTCTACTATCTACCAAAAAATCCTGAAGGAGAAAGTCTGGCCATCTGTTTGTCAACTCAAGCTGAAGCGATCTTGGGTGCTGCAACAGGGCAATGACCCAAAACACACCAGCAAATCCACCTCTGAATGGCTGAAGAAAAACAAAATGAAGACTTTGGAGTGGCCTAGTCAAAGTCCTGACCTGAATCCAATTGAGATGCTATGGCATGACCTTAAAAAGGTGGTTCATGCTAGAAAACCCTCAAATAAAGCTGAATTACAACAATTCTGCAAAGTTGAGTGGGCCAAAATTCCTCCAGAGCGCTGTAAAAGACTCATTGCAAGTTATCGCAAACGCTTGATTGTAGTTATTGCTGCTAAGGGTGGCCCAACCAGTTATTAGGTTCAGGGGTCAATTACTTTTTCACACAGGGCCATGTAGGTTTGGATTTTTTTTTCTCCCTAAATAATAAAAACATCATTTAAAAACTGCATTTTGTGTTTACTTGTGTTATATTTGACTAATGGTTAAATGTGTTTGATGATCAGAAACATTTTGTGTGACAAACATGCAAAAGAATAAGAAATCAGGAAGGGGGCGAATAGTTTTTCACACCACTGTAACTCCTGTTATAGAGCCATGTCTCCTGATGTTGATCACAGTTGCCTTCACATGCAACAGCAATTACTGCGTAATTGCTTGAGACATTTTACACATTGTGAATAAGGCGCTATATAGTCGCCCAACCCGGCACAGATTCACACTGAGGCACGTGTGCAAATAACAAGACTTTTTTATTCTCTTCAGCCGTGGGGCACATCTTCCCGGTGTCCCACAGGCCCAACACAGTCCAAAAAGCACTCACAGTAACCAAAAACCCTTCTGCAGGCGGCACCACCACTCCTCCCAGGCAACCTCAACCACAACCTCATCCTCGTCCTCCCAATTCTGGCCATTGAGTAGTGGCTGCAGGCTCTTTTTGTAGCCCTCCTGGAAGTGCTCCAGGCAGTAATTGGCCTAATTAGGCTGCGCTTCTGGGTGTGGCTGCATTCAAGACCACAGAGGCTCATTAACCGTGCAGCTCCTCCGGGTGGTGGCTACAGAGCCCAACAGGTCTGAGACCTGAAGTCCCAAACCTGTGGTCCTGATGTAACCCAGGAGGGCTGCCACCACGCGTTCCGGGGGATGTACAATGCATTCCATAGCTGCTCCCCCGGATCCAGTGTTGAAGGGGTGTCCCGGCCACCCATCACAGCATAATTTCAGTTTATACATGGAAACTCCAAACTCTTGAAAGACACTTGATCATTAAAATAGAACTTTTTGATTGGTGTTTTGGACTTTTCATTTGCATCTTAATTTTCTTTGTCCTCCTGTCGCTGTTTTTCTTTTGCCAAGTTATTATTCTGTCTCTTAAACATACCTGCACCCATCTCTGTTCCTTGTTTGGCCATATCTGTGTGCCAGTCTTATTGATCAGTCATATCTCTAGTGGCTGTTACTTTCTGAAATCTGTGTTTCAAATATTATACCATTGGTTCTTTTTATTTCCTAAATGCTGTCCATACTGCCACTGGGCCTGTATAGGAGATATTTTAAACTGTTCATGTAAGAGGCCTTTTGGATTAATACCTAAGCTCTTGTCAAGCTGATTAGAACATAAGAATGTAAGAATTTTGATAAACAAGAAGAAACCTTTCTGTCCATCAGACACATTTGTTTAGCTAATACTTAAGCAGTCCCAATATCTCATCCAGATTCTTCTTAAAGGTTGTCAAGGTTTTTCCTTCAACTGTATGTCTCTGTAGTTTGTTCCAGATCCCCACAACTCTGCATAAAGAAGCGATTCCTGGTTTCAGTGTTAAACACACTGTCCCTTAATTTCCAATGGTGTCATTGAGTACACGATTCGTCCTTAAGTCAAAAGAACTCTGCTGGATCTACTTAACTTTACTTTTTAGGATTTTGAAGACATGGATTTGGTCCCCACGCAGTCTCCTCTGCTCATGAACTAAACAGGTTTACTTCTTTGAGTCTGTCAGAGTAGGACATGTCCTAAAGTCCTAGGAAGTCCTTGGTTGTTCTCGTCTGCCCAGTTTGAAGTGCCACAATGTCTTTTGTGTACTGTGGTGACCAAAACAGCACACAACACTCCAGATGCAGTCTTACTAGTGCATTATGTCATCTGAGCATAATATCCTTCGATTTATATTCAACAACTTTTATGATATAACCTAATATTTTATATGCCTTGTAATAGCTTTTGCACATTGCTTATGATGAAAATTTTGTTTCAACATTAACTCCTAAATTCTTTTCAGAGGTTTCTTTTTTTGGGAAAGTGTCTCCCATCTTGTATTTATAATTGATGTTCCTTTTTTCCTGCTGGTCTGGCCACATTTCTTTCATCTACATCACACCTGATTTGTCCTAAACAACTGAGAAAAACTAAGATTTCTCTTTTTTTTAAATAATATTTTATCATTTTGGTTGTTTGGCTGGGAATCTCAGAGAATTGACCTTGAGCCTTTTGATAATGTCATGTCTGTGAGAAACCACAAAAGTTGCCAAAGTTGCTGCTGTTTGGATGAGAAGGAGACAACTGATAATGATGTCCTCTTTTCCTCCCATTATCTCAGTCATTGTTTAAAAACTGACAAAGATATCTCTATCTTTCTTTTGCTATATCTTTGCTTTGCTTGAGAAGACATAACCTGCAAGAAAATAGGACACCTAAGAGTGGTCATCAGCATCTTACTGTTCAAATTACCCAGGCTATATGATTCTGTTTGTTGCCTTATATACACTGTTATTGGTTTTAATACAAATAATTATAACTTACAAGCAAAAGCTTAAAAGTCAAAGCCTTTGTCTATTTATTATTCAGCATAGCTGAGTGTTGGATTGTCCATTCCTTGTCTAGCTGTGGTCCCTTGATGGCATTTGGGAACAGATGAGTCCCTGTATTGGTGGTAAATTTGGGTTGAAGTAAGGGTTTGGAAATATGAGGTCCTTGGGTTGAATACACTGAGTACAGTACTGACATTTAGATAGGATAACTGTTACAGGTAATAGTTGTATAGCTGTGTTTGACATTTCTTCATACCCTCAATTAAGAAAAGAACATTAGAGGTTAGTTGGTACTTTTCATGTTAGGTGATCTGATAGCATGATGAAGCAAGGCCCAGCTTATTTTTATGGCTTCAGATTGAAGGAAGAGAATGAAGAATAATATTAAAATGATTTGAGTCTTTAGAAACATTTTTTTTTAAAGTTGCTTTTCTACAGATTAAATCATGGTATTAAAGCTACAGCTTGCTATTGTATAGGCAGTGAGCCAGTGCTGCAGCCAATGGGAATAAAAAAGCATTGAAAAAATCACCAAAGCACCACCAGCATTTAAAAGGCTATTAAAAATGACAATTGTAAAACCATTAAAATAACAAAAAGCTATTTCCTGTGTTGCATTGATGAGCAAGGAAACCAGCTGCCTTTTACTTGCTATGATATACAATAAGTGACCATTTTATTATGGCCACTTGCTCATTAATGCCAAACCCTTCCCTTCCAAACAGCCAATCATGTGTCTGGAAGTTAATATATTGTTAATATATGATATAAATGGTCAAGAGGTTCAGTTCTTGTTCAAGCAACCTTTTGTTGAAATATTACTCTGAGCCACAGATCATGCTACAGTGTTCTTAAAGAACTTAATTTCAAATTATCCTAAATTTGTCCAGAAAAGTATTGCCTTTTCAAACATGTTTTATGGAGGCAGACCTAAACACAGATATTAAGCCTGTAACACATGAGACAAGCTTTGCGACACAGTGTTCCTGCACTTCAGTACTTTTAAAACAGTTTTTTTCAGTATTTAATATGTTCTTCCTTTTCCTAACTTTTCATTTTTTTTCACTCATTGTTAAGTTCTTCAACTTTGCAACTTGTCGTATAGGTTTCCATTTCTTTGCTCAACCTTTTTCTTTAATGCCCTTGGACAAATCATTTTAGGTCAGCATCATATTTCAATTATATTGACATGTAGTTCTTTCCCTGTGTTATTTTTATGCTCTTGCATAACTTTATAATATATCAGTGTTAACCCATTTATCCTACTTTTTGCCAATTTTTCAAGATTAAACTATTAAATTGTTTGTTTTCTGTGTTGGGCTTCAATATTTAGGATCATCTCACTGGAGAAAACTGCATAAAATAAGCCATCTCTTTTGTCTGCTTATATTATCAATTAAAAAATTTCTTTCACAAGAATGCACTTAACTGGATTTCCTGTATGTAAATAGGCGTAGTAAAGATGAAAAACACCAGTGACATCTTTCGAAGACTATACAGCTGAAAAGTTATGTACTTCAAGTTTTCTATTTCTCTCTTCACACTTTTGGCCACCAACAGGGTACAATTTCTAAGAACAGAATGAACACTGTCAGAAGAAAATGCATAAAATGGCTTCAAACAAATAAAATTAAAATATAAAATATAAAGTCGTCATTCCAAATGTAGATAAGATTATGTTAATAGTCATGATCACTAAAATAAAAGAAAGAAATACGTGCAAAATTACTTTATCCACCTTTGAAAACTATGCAACCAACTCTCCACTTACAGGATCGGAAGTGTTCCAGGGGAGCCCCTAAAATTTGTGTAGGTGTGGCACCCAACACACATACAGTACTTAAAGGGTCAGGCCAACCACAGTTTCTTGTTCATCATATGAGGCAACAGAGGGCTGTAGGTAAACTATTTGACCTCTGTATCTTCTATCTCTGTCTGACCTGTGCTTAACACTCAAGTCACCATAACATTTTGTGCCCAATGAGTGATTAATTACAAAATCTAGACCTGCTGCTACCTTATCCCATAAACAATATGCTTCTATTTGTATGTCATTTTCTTCTTTGATGACAGATCCAAGCCTACTGTAGACTGATAATCTTTGTTTTTTGAGGTAATGTATCAGGGACTTTTCAAATCTGATAGATTGTATTTATATTGACTCCTTACAGACTTTGGCATACTGTATTAGTATCACAAGACTGTGCCTATGTTGATGGTGTCGTAATACAATATTACTGAATAGGTGATTTTCTATGTTATTTTACCATTATACAAGATGGGCTAACTGGTCTATAGTCAACAGCCTCATATAACTTTAGGTTCAACCTCAACTTGGGAAAAGTTGGGATTGTCAGGAAAATGTTAATTAAAGCAGAAAGCAGTGATTTACAAATTCACTTTGACAGATAAACCATCACAAACAGTGTAAAGACAAGTTATTTAATGTTTATTCTGGTCGAAATATTTTTTTCTTAAATATACACCCATTCTTGTTAGTGAGGGCCTGAAACACATTTCAACTAAAGTTGGAATGGGGCAATAATAATTAAAAAAAAAAAAAAAAATGATGTTCAATAGGTCATTATAAAAGCTGTGTCCAGAACAGGCCTACACGGTTAATATGAAAGTCAAATAATTGCTCATTTTACCACATACTGTATGCATGAAAAAAATCATTCAAAAGTTTAAAAACAATGTTTCCTAAAGATAGGTTGGAAGGGATTTGGGTATTTCACCCTCAGCAGTACATAATGTAATTAAAAGATTCAATGAATCTGGAGACATTTCAGTATATAAAGGGCAAGCTGACTGCCCATCATCTCTAATCTCTCAGATGACACTCCATCAAGAACTTTTATTCATCAATAAGTGATAGAACTACCTGGGCTCAGGAGTGCTTTGCAAACATTTATCAAGTAACACAATACGTAGTTACTGTACATCCACAAATGCCGGTTACATCTGTACTGTGTAAAAAGGTAGCTGTTTGTTAACAGTGTTCAATAGCGCTGTTGCCTTTTCAGCTGTCTGAGGCATCTAGGATGGACCATCACACAGTGTAAACATTCATTGTGCTAGGACAAATCAATATTTAAGGTCTTTTTTGAAATAAATGCACATCATGTCCTCCAGAACAAAGACGAAAAAGACAAAGAAGCCATCATCTATGATGGTATGGGGTTGTGTCAGTTATCTGGGTAAGGGTAATTTGTGAAGGCACCGTTAATTCTGAAAAGTACATTCAGATTTTGGAGCAACAAATGCTGTCTTTTTGGTGACATCTCTTCCATGAAGTCCCATGCTTGTTTCAGCAAGACAATGCAAAACTACGTTCTGTGTGCATTACAAAGGCATGGCTGTGTAAGAAGAGGGCGCAAGTGCTCATCTGGTCTGCCTGCCCCCAATTGAGAATGGGTGGTTCATTTTGAAATGTAAAATCTTACAATGAAGAATCTGTACTGTTGCACACCTTTAGACTTGTTTGCAAGACGAATGGAACAAAATTACACCTGAAACACTCAATAAATTGGTGTCTTCAGCAGGTAAAGGTTAGCATTAAGTGAGAAGGAAACGCACTGTTACAAAACGGTAAATTCGTTTCAGTCCAGACGTTTTGGAAATATGATGTATTAAAATCAAAATATTGTATGAGTTTATTTTTCAAAAAACAACAAATTAGTTGTAACATCAAATAATTGACTGTTATTTGTTTTCAGGTCAAAGATCATTTACTAATCCCTGCTTTCTGTTTTTTTATGTGCCTTTCCACACTGTGCAGATATACTGTATTCCGGCTTGGGGTTTTAGTTTCCAGGCCACATATGAATTAGTATGTTGTAACAGTTTCATGTAGTTACTGATATCTAACTCATTTCTTCTCTGCTCAAAACCTCAGACAGTAAGAATTAAATGAATTAGGTTTTCTGGTCACTATATTTTTTTCCATGACCCGTATTGTCTGTAGTATATATCAGCACTTTCTTGACATTTGTTCGCTTTCTTTAGTATTGTTTTCAGTTCTTTGCCAGTTTCTCGTCTACTGTTTTCAGTTTTTGGTAAAGCATTTTATTTTATTAAGTATTTTATTAATTTATGCCCCTTCTCTTTAAAAATGTAACATTTTCTTTAGTGCTTTTGAAATTTCTTAGTGTCAAATGATTATGAGGCTTTTTAAATTGGAATACTGCTGGTACACTGCGCCAGTGCATTCCAACCCAATTCAAGCACTGCTTGTATTGTCACAACCAGATGGAGGTGGTACCCAGCCGGGACGCCTGAGAAGACAGGAGGACGGCTGGTGCCTCCTCCAGACCTCAAGGGGGCGACCACCCTGGAGGCCTCGGGTAAAGAGCTGGGAAGCTCAACCCTGTAGGGACCCGAGGTTACCGCCAGGGGGACCCCAATACCAGGAAGACCCTAGACCTCAGCACTTCCGCCATACCCGGAAGTGCTGGGGGGAAGAGAAAATGGGGACACCCGGAGTGCTTTTAAGGAGACAGCCGGCACTTCTGCCACACTGGGGCGTGTCGGTGGGAGATTGCTGGGAACACACCTGGAGCACATCCGGGCGCTTATTTAAAGGGGCTGCCACCCTGCAGAAGAGACAATAGTCGGGTGGAAGAGTGACAAGGTCTGGAGAAGGCAGGAGGCGGTCTGAAGAAAAGAGAGAGAAAGAGAGAAGAGAAGAAGAAAGAGAAGGCATTGGATTGGCCTGGACTGAAGGGTATTGGGGCTGGTGAGCATGGACTTTTGTAAAGGAATGGAAAATAAACATATCTTGGGTGACCTGAGCGTGTCTGCCTGTCTGTGTCCGGGGCAATGTTCACAGTATGTATTCATTTTTTTGAACTACAGCTTATTGGATTTCCCAGTTTAAGTTTAGGTAGTAACCTCTCATTGTATCATCCCAGTCAGAAGTTACTTAATTGTATTTTAAACTTGTTTGCAGTATTTGTTAGATGTATATCTATGCAACACTCTTTTAATCAAACTTCACTAAGGTGTTGCTCATCCCTCATTCGAACCTAGGTTCATATTTTAAATTTGTTTGAATTTAATTGTTCACTCACCTACCTTTTGATCCTGTCTGACTTTTTCAAATAACATATATTCCTTAGGATTACACTCGTTGACCATTTGTTCAGCTGATTCTTTGTATTAATATTTTTTTTTCTGACATGTACAAAGTACAATACATAACTTGTATTACTTACCATTACTTTTCCATTCTTTCTAATTGTGTCCTTCCTAGTATTGTTGCCAATGCTAATGAAAGAATTACATTTCATCTGTAAGAGTAGACAGCTAGTACACATTAACATACCATCTACCAACCCAAGAATTAAAAAAAAAACTGCTCAGTCTTTTGATACATAAGCTTCTTTGCAATTCATTGAGGCGGTGAGGCAGATATTTTGCCTGCATGACTCTTTCAGTCCAAGCTCAAATCATTATTTTGATTTATGCTGATGTTTATTTACTCTTGATCTATCTGTAACATCTAAAAATTTGTCCATACATTTTCTGAGCCTGTCATTACAGTTGCAAGTACTGGGTGTGTCAACAGAAATTAAATAAATTGGGGGAAAAGTCTCCTTTCTCCCTTTACTACTCTTAATAGTTTGACTCTGGCGGTTGGCCTTCCTCTCTTTCTCATGGATAAGGGGTTGATTTAAGTTTAGTTAAGTTCTTGACTTGATTGTATGGAATGCTATACTGCATGTTTTTAATCCATCCATCCATTTTCCAACCCACTGAATCCGAACACAGGGGTCTGCTGGAGCCAATCCTAGCCAACACAGGAACCAGTCCCAGGCAGGACACACACAAACACACCCAGCACACACTAGGGCCAATTTAGAATCGCCAATCCACCAATAACCTGCATGTCTTTGGGAGGAAACCGGAGCAAACCCACGTAGAGAACATGCAAACTCCACGCAGGGAGGACCTGGGAAGCGAACCCGGGTCTCCTAACAGCAAGGCAACAGCGCTACCACTGTGCCACCATGCCGCCCATGTTTTTTAATAAATTCAATAAAAGATAAAAAAGAAAAAGAGCATCATATTGCAGTAAGAAGTTGTGTTTCTTTAAACAATACATTTTGCAGAGTAGAAAACAATATATAACAGTATTTTGTATTTTCTGTTAGATTTTACACTTGACCCGCTACAGTCCATCCATCCATCCATTATCCATCCCGCTATATCCTAACTACAGGGTCACCGGGGTCTGCTGGAGCCAATCCCAACCAACACAGGGTGCAAGGTAGGAAACAAACCCTGGGCAGGGTGCCAGCCCACCGTAGGGCTCCCACACACACACACACACACACACCAAGCACACACTAGGGACAATTTAGAATCACCAATGCACCTAACCCTCATGTCTTTGGACTCTGGGATTAAACCGGAACACCCGGAGGAAACCCACGCAGACACGGGGAGAACATGCAAACTCCACACAGGGAGGACCCGGGAAGCGAACCCGGGTGCTACAGTCTTAAAGTGTAAATATTTTGTTAAATAACCAAAAATCTATATGTACAGTGTAGACTGCATTAAATATTTACAGTGATAAAGGAGAGCAAACAGTCAATGTCGGTGTCTTTAGCAGTTCTAGCAAATAATCACTATTGAATCTGAGGTGGGAACTGTTGATGAATCTGTGGTCTATGTTTTAATGCTTTAAAGAATATTTTGTGTCAAGTTTGACAGGAATTTAGGACAGTATTATGATGCAGGCTTCATTATGACATTGGTTGGTGTAGTTCTCTTTAGCTGACAACGACAAATCAGAATTTTTGTTTTGTTTTGTAGAGCCACAGCTTTCTGAAAGAATTCAGTCATTCATTTGGACTTCCTGCAGAGGAACCAAGGTCTATGTTGCTATATTCTTTGTCACCTTTATGACAAATGGATGCTGTCACCAGCATTCACTGACTTTAAGCCTGGTTGCAAGGGTGGGTCCCAGCTTGCATAATCTTTGTTGTGTATACTTATAAAAAATAACATAACATTCTCAGACCCGCTTAATTTAATTCAAGTTTGCAGGCTGATGGAGCCTACCTTGGCAGCATTGTCTACAAGACAGAAACCACTCCTGGGTGTGGTGCCTTATCATCACAGGTCACAATGATTAACAACCCACACTTGCATATGGCCAGTTAATAAAACATGCACGTCTCTGGAATATGGGAGGAAAATCCATATAGGCATGTGGAGAATTTGCAAACTCCGCATAGACAACAACCAAGTACAGGATTCAAACCCAGAAGGCTACTTCCGTGAGGCAGCAGTTATAACTGTTGCTTATATGTATTCTCACACAGCACAGCAATTTTATTGGATAATTATGTGTTTGAGCACTTAAAATCAAATTCATTTACTAATAGAAACCATATAAGGAGTATAATATTTCTAATTACATCACTCCGAGGCTCACTAAAACACATTTGTCCTACTGGTAACACAAACATGTTACAGTCATTAAGGAAGGCTGTTCTAACCAGTTGCCAGTAAATTAACTCTTTTTCCCTAAGTTGGTTATCTGTTTACCTGATTTTGTCTAGCACTATACGTCAAAATTTCCTAAATTATTAACCTTTGTTTAAATTGTTTTATAGGGACTGTATTTACGTGGTCAGTGCACTAGAAATGACATCTGCTGTTTCTTGACAAAAGTGTCCTTATTCAATTTTTAAATTGTACTAAGCCAAGTAATTTGTAAATTAGCTGTGATAGAGTAACTACTTCATAGATTATGCCATAGGTGACAGTCTCTGCCCCATTCTTAGTTTCTAATGCATGATAGAGAAATAATTCAGTTTGTCTATGCATGTTCCTTATATTACACTTCAGTTTGCTCAAGATATATGTAGTTAATAATGCACATGTTTGTAATTTACTGCTTTGTTCTATTGTTTTTTAATGAACACCTGGCAATTATGAAATCCATGTTCCATCATATTGTTAATGGTAACCTATGTTTTTAAGAAACCAATAAAAACAATCTGTAAAGCAACCTGTAAATATGGTCAAAAAGGCATTATGCTTCACTTTGCCTGCAATAAGTATTGCATATATTACACTAAATATACTGTACAAACATAAAATGAATGTTTGAATTTCCCCTTGGGATTAATAAAGTATCTATCTATCTATCTATCTATCTATCTATCTGAAAGCTGTCCATGTTAGTCACTATAGCATCATGAAATGTCAGTCAATTCTTTGATAGTTTATTTCATACGATTTCACACTTTATAACATTTGGCTACCTCAAATATTTTATTGAAAAGCTAAAAGCAGCGGTTTTTATAACGCTTTCATCTGTATTGGTTGTTTCATTCAAGATAGTGTAGCTGCACGAATGAGCAGTGTTACTTCAAATCTCACTTGTCTTGGATATACTGTACAGTGCTGTAGAATGCAAGAAAAATGAATGCTGTAATATCTGAGAAATGCAACCACAAATGCTATAACTGCAGAGCCAAGAAACACCATATTTTCAAAAAGTAATTCCCAGTTTCACAGCTAAATCTCTGCCCTTTGAAAATTTTCAAGATGGCGAGATTAAGCAGTAATTGATCATTTTGCAAACAATTAATCCCTAGAAGAAAAAAAAAAAAAAATATATATATATATATACTGTATATATATATATATATATATATATATATATATATATATATATATATATATACATACATATATATATATTCATTTGTGCGCAAATTCTGTCCTTAGTGTGTCATAGTAATCAATTAGACAACTAGGACATTTTTCTGAAGTCCTTTTCTAAGTATATTACTCATCTGGGCTGGAGGTCTAATTCTGTTTCTCTATAGTTGATCTATTCTGAAGAACAGATGCAGAAAAATTACAATCTTTGATGCATATGAGTCACTAATTCCTTCCTAGTTCCTTCTCTGTTCATTGCAAACTGTCGGCCGTTCAAAAGCAGCTAAAAAACAAACCAGTCAGTTATAACCAAGCAGCTTGTACAGCAAATGCAATCCTCTTCACCAAAAAATGAAACAGTAGTGTACATAATGATTACATTTGCAAAATGCAGTTTACTTTTAAATGTGTACAGTGAAAGCAGATAGAAGAAGCTGTATTAATCAAGGAGTTTTGTTCAGTGCGTTCACGAAGACTGCATTAGGGGGGTGATCACAATGAAAGCCTACAGCCAGACTCTGTGTCTCTTCTGGGAACAAATCATGCATAAATGATCTTACAAATTTTACTGTCTTTGTTTTCTCCAATGTACTTATTCATGCACTGCAAATTTAATGTTAAATGTTTGTGGTTATGCTTATTAAGAAAGGTCAAACAAGAGCTGATGTACATGGTAATTGGTGAGAATTCAGTATTCTAGGAGATGCCCTAAAATATAGTCAAGCCTGAATACCATTTACTTTGACTTTGAGTGAAACATGTTTTTCATTTCCATTCAATTTAAATTATGACAGTTTTGAATTAAAATAATCTGAAATTGTAGCATAATGTGTGATACTGTGAATCAAAAAAAAAAATGTGTTATTGTTTCAAAATCTAGTCCATCGGTTATGTGAATTAATAGATAGATAGATAGATAGATAGCAGTAAAGTATAATTTAAAAAGTGTTCCTCATGTCAGCCAATATAAAATGTATTCCCTTTGTGACACTATATGAATAGCTACAGTTCACATTTTCTATTTTTTAATGTTTATAATAATATGAACAAACTCCTATTACAGTTACCGGGTTTTAAAAGAGAAATCCAAAAACTCAATTAATACCTGATATTCCACACAGTTTTCTGTTACTGACTTGCCTAGAATGCGTTTAGGTTACTGTATTTATTATCATTCCACCTGCATATATTACTTTCACTTTCATTTTTGCAAATGTCTCCTAGACAGAGCTATCAGTCATGGCATGTTAATTGTGTGAGAGACTTAAAACAGTGTAAATATAAGTGAAAATGATGTAAAAATATATAATGAGAAGTGTATGTATTCTTGAGAGATTTTGGTTCAGATTTAATCGTGTATGTGCTTTTAGGTTGCTCGAGCTATTCTAGATACAAGTAAGAAACAATACTGCTACAGGGCTTTTCACTGTACGAGAAATGAAAGCAGCTTTCTTTGAAAATTGACTCTGCATCTTTACGAGGTAAAACGAAAAATTAACCTGTCAGCTTCAATTGTACCATATGCTGTATGTTGGGTTACACTTGCAATACAAAGTGTGTACATCAGTCAATTGCAGCATGCTACCTGATTATCTGGTATTTTTATACATATGTAAAATGTAAACCTAGTGGACTTTTCTAGTGTTATTACATTTGGCTTTTGTTATACATTATATTTTCTCACTCTTTTTTTGAACTCGGAAACCATGGTTGTGCATAGATGAAACTCTACGTAACATGTATTTACAGTATATCTATATTGAATTACACTAATAAAATAATACATGTGTAATAAAAAATAATATATGTGTGTGTGATTATATATCTACGTTTGATTAGTAGAGAAACATACAATTAAGATGGTGGTGGTGCGGCCTCTTTGATCCAGTATCCTGGGTTTACATTGTATGCCCGATTGGTGTACGTGTAGAGTTTGCACATTCTGCCCATATCTGTAAGGATTTTTCTCCAAGTTTGCTTCCAGATCCGTAAAAGCATTCATTTCAAGTTAATCGGTGACTCTAATTTGGTGCCATGTGAGTGGATTGGTGCCCCATGCACAATGCTGCAAAGATAGGCTCCGGCTCTTCCTGATCATCAGTTGAATTGAAAATGTTGTTACTTTGAAATAAAGGGGTTCAGCAAACGTAAAACGTTCTGGAAAGATAACACATATATATGTATGTGTACTATATATACAGTACAAATATAAATTGAATCAGACAAATTCTACTCATTAAAGAAATGAAATATATACCACAGATGTTAGTATTGCCCTCATCTGGATAGAATATGAGATTCATTCTGACATTTCAACTGTTTGATTCCCCTCTATTATACAAGAAAATATTTTGCAGTACCTTTTATTATTTTAGTAGTGCATTAATGATATGAAATGTTAACACAGCATTTACACAAAGCCTATCATCATCTTTTGTGGTTAATGTCACTCATATTATTCTGTAAACAAAAAACTAAAAGAGAAGAGAAAGAAAGTTGTCAAGCTTTTATTAATGTCATTTTAAAGGGCTGGAGCATATTGCCTTCTGGCCTAAAATGTTACTGGCTTCTTTTGTAAACAAATCCACATTTATTAATTCTAAAAATATTTACATTTAGTGCTTCCTTTTTTTTTTTTTTTTTTACACGTATCAAACTCTTTGTGCAGTAAAGCCATTGAACAGGGAATCTGCCATGTAGTAGATTGATGTCATTGTCTCAGCACACTGACCTTTTCTGTAAGACCCACTATAGACATCACAAACTCTCACATCAATTTACCACAATTGGATGTGGCATCTTTCAGCTAATTCAATTTGGGAAGAAATGCACCTGGCTCTGTCTTTTCCCTATAGATTGGCGAGGTAGCTTTGGGTCCTTACAGATGCCTTCTAGCTCATGTGTCTTCCAGGGTCTGGGCAGTACGTCTCCAAACACCAAAATGAAACCCATTAGTTGAACATAATTAAATTATAGAATGTAAAGAGGATGTTAGTCTAAATGTAGAGAAAAAAAAAAAAAGTTTAAGATGCATTGACTTAGGATTTTGTTTGCATTTCCTGGACATTATTATTGCATTCCTGTTGATATTGAATAATATGTAGAGAGATGTCAAAAAGAAAAGTACCAATAATTTTAAAACATTAGGTTGTTGGTTCAGGTGATTTGTGTCATGGAAATTTATTAGCAAATGCTAAGAGTAAATGAATAATCATTCTTTTTCCGATGGAAAAGGGCCAGAATATTCCGGGTTAATGTCCTCTGCATTGTCCTTTGTGCCGTTTTAATGCTGTTTGCTGCAATTGATGGCATCTATTGCTTAACAGTTACCAGTTAACAACACACCTGATATCTTGTTTTGTTTCTATATTAGACTCATAAAAAATCAAACTTGCCCAAAGCAGTTATGGGAAAAAAAAAATGTATGGACGTGAAATATTTTATCTGTCGATCATTATAGGCAAAATATAAATTATGGTGCTTAGATTTGCTTTTTTTCTTGTTTGTTTTCTGGTGCAGAAGTATTTCGGAGAACTTAATGACAGCATTATGTTAATGGACTACAGTGATTCATTGCCACCATCAGTAAGCAGATTACGATATGTCTCAAAAAAGACAATTGAAATTTTAAAATAGGGGTTAAAACCTATTAGGGAGAGGGCCAAAGTAATGTACCATATTACAAAATAAATAAATAGAGCAGCTGGTTTGAAGGCAAATGGGTATTGGAAGAAGACCTGCAACAAATAACTTAAATGTCTTACTCCCTTTAGAGTTCATTAAAGGCTTCCAAGAAGTAGGAAAGCTGTTTAACAAAGCAGTGGTAATGAACGGTCAATCAGTTTTCATTTTATACCTCTGTTTTTTAATTGTTGATGACAAATTACTGTGAAATAGCACATTTATCAAGAGTTGAATAATATTAATGAGATTGCATATATGAATGGTTAAACATCTAGCAGTTTAGTCATTTTGTAAGTGTGAGAATTTCAATTAATTACTAAATTGATATGCATTTGCATTACTTCAATAGATAAGTACTATTATTTCCTTTGTTTGAAAGCACAGGTATGAGTTTTATAAGTGGGAACCTGGATAATTTAGTGGTGCTCTTGAAAGATAATGAAAAATGACAGAAAGCAACTTAATAGACCTTCACACTCCTCAAAATATTTAATTATTTAGTTTTACTATAGTTCCCCATGTTTAATTGGTCTTGTGTGATGTTGGACATTTGTTTGCTTCCAAGCTTGCGCACAGTGCAGTCAGGCCCCCTGAAACTTTGAATTGGTCTAGTCAGGTGTGAGAATGTTACGTTATATTTAATTACAAATTGTAAATAAGCCATATAAACTGTAAATGAGTTTGGTTGTGTCTGTTCTATTATCTTTTCGGACCTTGTCCATGGATGGTTCCTGACTTAAACATGTTCTCACCCACTAACACTGAAACTGATTAAATGGATTGAAACTCAACAAATGGTAGAATATTGGCTGTTGGAACTGCTACCTTACAACTCTAAATTCCATCCAATTTTTGCATGGAGATAAAATGTTCTTCTAATGCCCTGTAAGTTATTTTAAGCACTCTTCTGCACGTGTATTGGCTAAATGACTCTGAACTCTCCTGTGTGGGTGTCTGCCTGAGTGCATCCTTGGACTAAGTGGTGTCACATTTCAGTTGGTCCAAGCCCTAATACAAATATATAGGGAATAGACACTTTTATGCACTAAAAGTAAATCTAAACCTTGAATGAAATCTAAAAAAAAATGAGTAGCATATAAACATATTTAAAGGTACAAATAAATCCAGATTTTTAGTAATTTGTTTCTATTAAATTAAGGAATTAAGTAATGTACAGGCTGAATTGGAAAAAAGCACCCCAACATAAAAGTAATAAGTAGCAGTCTGATGCACATTGCAGCACAGTGCTCCTCAGCCATACATGTACAAATATAGAAACATTTACACAGAATAATGTCCTTTTTAATTAACCTAAATAATGATAAAACAGCTCCAGAATAATGAGGAGGAGATGTAACAAACAGTGGATCAATATTCTTTCTTTTTTCTGAGGACAACTTAGATTCAAAGTGGTGTTTCAAATAGTTTTACTGTGTATAATCACTAAATGTTTTGGGAATGATATCAAATAATATCTCAAAAATAATTCATATGGTAAAACATGTATACTATAGACAAGTACCACCATCCGTTTTGGAAATGGCTGATATATAGGAACAGTGACAATAGCAATGTTTTCATAAATGACAGATACTCCATCAGTTATTTAAAAAATTGATCTGAAGAAGTTGACAATTTGAATTACATTATGTTGATTATTTTGAATGTCTATTTTAATATTTTTAAGAAGTACTAGGGTGTTGTACTGTGTTAGCCATTATGAATGTAGAGAAAAGCCAAGCAAAATGACATCTTTTATTGGCTAACCAAAAAGATTTCAATAAGCAAGCTTTTGAGGCAACTTAGGCTTGATTGGAGAAGACCCCCGAGTTGCCTCGAAAGCTTGCATATTGTAATCTTTTTAGTTAGCCAATAAACGGTGTCATTTTGCTTGGCTCTTCTCTACAATATTTTTAAGAATAAGTCAATCATCAATGTGTAGAATGTTATGCAATAGCTACTATAGTATACTGTATGATCAACACAATGGCTGAAAGATTTTCCGTGATCTAAGATAAATCCTTAAAAAAAATATTATAAGACTTGTTCCTTTAAAATAATATAGCCAAAATAAAAATAATTGCCCACCGATGATGAAGACTTGTGATGATTAACCAGAATTTTTTTAGACTTCAAGGAAACCCTTACACTAGTTTTGGTTATATTACTTTTAATGGTTCTTTTACCCATTCAGTACAGTTATTCTTGTGACAGGATCTGCTATGTCACAGTTTTATTTGTATCCTTTGAAACTTTTGGCTAAGTTGCGCATCATGATGCAATATACAGAATTCTGCCTAAAGCACATTTCTTTACAAGGATAATGATAGTATATCTGAATTCTTTGAATATTCTATTGGACTAGAATACATTAACTAGAAAAGTTCACTTGGTTTACATTTTACATATGTATAAAAATACCTAATAATCAGGTAGCATGCTGCAATTTACTGATACATGCACTCTGTATTGCAGGTGTAACCTAACATTGAATATTCTGTCTTTTTATAAGATTTTTTTCTTTGTCTTTTTTAGAGTTTCAAAGATGCAATAATTGAACTAATAATAAATCTGTCCATCCATTGTTTGGCCTTGCCTATTTCACTGCTGGGTTGAGATGAGTTTAAATGTATCCATCCCTCCATTATCCAACCCGCTATATCCTAACTACAGGGTCACAGGGGTCTGCCGGAGCCAATCCCAGCCAACACAGGGCGCAAGGCAGGAAACAAACCCCGGGCAAGGCACCAGCCCACCACAGAACACACACACACACACCCAAACACCAAGCACACACTAGGGACAATTTAGGATCACCAATTCACATAACCTGCATGTCTTTGAAAACCGGAAGTACACGGAGGAAACCCACACAGACATGGGGAGAACATGCAAACTCCACGCAGGAAGGGACCTGGGAAGCGAACCCGGGTCAGTTTAAATTTATTCCAGTCAAAATCACCCCTGAATGGTCCACCAGTCCATGACTGACTCGTCATATGTAAGTGTTTCAGACTTGGAAATGGCCAATCAAACCAATGAACACAACTAATTAAAAAGCAATGTAAAGAGCCTCGCAAAAACATTAAGAGTAAGCCTTGAGTTAAATGTTGAGACCGATGGAGTTTCTCTAATATTGGTACATACTGTAGTTATGCCAGGGTTCGGGGAATCTTTTAACTAAAACGATTTCCACTGAGATGTAACTATTTTTGGAATTTTAAGATTGCAATCATAAAGTGTAGCCTGTGTAGTATAGCCATTAGCAAGTTCTGTAAGAGTAAAATGATTACACATTTATTTACATTTTTTAGATTTTAAAGTTAGTTCTAAGTATAACAGAAAGTAACTGAGGTGATTTAAGAAATTGAATTGCACGATATGTTTGTGCTTGAACGTCCAGTACTGATCTTTGCTTTGAATTTACTGTAGAGAAGTAGGTAAGAAATTTCAACAGTCTGAGCATAAAGTATTACAATAGACAATTCTGCATAAAACTGATGAACAAACTAAAATATTAAAATCTTATATGCTAAGAAATTATCCTTAATTTTGCAATATTTGTAAGCCAGAAAAAGCATATTTTTGAAACTGAAAGGAAACACCTAAACTTTGGAAGAATTCAGTCCAATAAAAATGCATGCTTTTTGACTTAAAATGAGTTAAGTTTGCCCTTCAGTATTTTTTTTTTTTTACTTTGTATTGCTATTTTTCTTTGTGTTCTCTGGATTGATTTTTAAGTAAACTGTCATTTATATTCTGTTGTTATTATTTGTTTGAGTAGTATGCCATTGTAATGTTCTACTTTTTCAAAGACAAAATAATAATTTTAATTAATGAAAGACCCTTCAATTTTGCCTTCCTATTCAGAATTACCATTCACTAAATTTATTTATTTTGTTTTTTAATCTTAAGACAAATATCTATCGCTTATCCAATGCTTTACATCAGTAAAACAGTTGTTTCGTCATGATGTTAAATGATGTGTACAACTCTGTGTCATTATGAATTCTGAATTACACGGTTTGTCTTATGGAGCTTTGAAGCAGATGCTGTGAACCAACAATACAAACACCATCTAGTCACTCTACTGTACATGAAAGTGTGGGGAAAAGTGTAAATGATAATGCTTTGTTAAAAAAAAAAACTACTGTCAAACCTATACATTCGGTCTCAGTGTCAACTAAGGGTATTTAGTGACAGCTTCAGCCCATTTCTTTTGTTCATTCTTAATTAAGCAACTGCACACACAGAACTATTTGGAAAAGATTAACAGAAAGGAGACCGCAATCATGGAAATTCTGAAAACTAGCACAAAAATTAGATTGACAGACATATTTAAACTCATTTAAAATCATGCACCTTGGAGGTAAGCAACAACATGAATGAAACATTGCAGAGCTCCTTCTTTAATGAACAAAACAGTAAGCATGAGAAGAAGAAGCATGTCTCCACCATTGAGAGGAAAAAAACAATATTAAAAAAACTGCAAACAATGCAGGCACCCAAATTCACATTTTATTTTAATGCCAAATTTCGGCCGCCAACGTTCTTCTGTTTGACTTACTTATTCCTTAAACACTGTCAAATGAAAAAAGTATCATGACAAAATGCCCTAATAGGGTGACAGAGTAGTCAGAGCTACCTATTCACACATAAAGCATTCTGGGTTTGAACCCCACACCAGATGTGTTGGTGGAGTTTATATGTTATCCATCCATTATCCGACCCACTATATCCTAACTACAGGGTCATGAGGGTCTGCTGGAGCCAATCCCAGCCAACACAGGGCACAAGGCAGGAAACAAACCCCGGGCAGGGCGCCATATGTTATGTTAGTTCAAAAGTAATAGAAAACAACAACTTTAGTTTGTTGCCTTGCAACACAACAAAAAAGCAAAGTTATAAATTCAGTTTTCACAAATCAGATTATGCTTCTTTAACATTTTGTTAAGCTGAGCAGTGAGCTATGCTGTGTGTTTGGTTTGCACAGACAGAAAAATATTGGGTAGCACAGTGGGGAGTAAACTTGTAATAGCAATTTGTAAATACAGAAAGCAACAAACGTATTATAATAAAAAGTGTTGGTAATAATAATTATTATTAAAAAAAATCAAGCAAAAATTATTAGAAGCCTCTTTGTCAGTGTGGTTGTTGTGCATTGCATTATAAATCCAGATTTCTGATTCCCTGATCTGTTTTAACAATTGCCGTTTACTCACAGCATTATGATTCATTATGTTCCTTCCTGTAACTCTGTTTTTTCATTATGTATGGCACTTTTAACAGATTGATTCAATTGCACCATATTTGACATATTTAGATACCAATAATACGTAACTGCAACTAATAAACATAGATCATTGGTTTTACCCACAATTTATCTTGAAAGCTTTTGAGATTTTCCCATTCGAATGTGATCACAGGCATCCACTGTTTGAGCTGAAGTATCCTAGGATGACACTAACAAAAGAAATAAATGTGTTTCAAATTTAATTTCCTGTATCAAGTAAAATACATTTACTAACAGTGTGCTGTATTTTCTATAATCCTAGTACCAGCAGTGTTAGACTTTAATATGCTTTGTCATTATTTTTTTTTTTACTATAAAGGTTTGTCAGTTGTATTACTATTACATATACTTAATACCAGTAGTGTTAGACTTCAGTGTAATGTATTGTTAATGATATGTATTATTATAAAGAATTGTCTAGATAAATAATTCAAGTTAATCATTTAGTTCAAAACATATGTTTATATTCCAACAGTGTTGTGCAGACACCCTACCTTTATGTATGTGAAGATAACTGGTGACCCTAGCTTGGACTTTTGAGACATTTTGAGACGTTGTATCCTGTGATGCTCCGACTGTCCTTTGGCTGGTTCATATCTAGTGCTAAGTTCCTGATCCTTGCAACACTTGAGAAGAGTGGTTTTGGGAAATGAATGAATGTATTAATGACATTTAAATAAAAAACATTTAAAGGCTAATCCTAGTATCTATAAAGTTAGTATAGAATTTACCATTAATAAAAATAACTGTAAAAGACATCTATCCAGCGAAGAGTGCTATCACACAGATAAAATTTAGACAAGGAATATACTGTTGTACTAACTTAGTGTGTTTTATGAGAAAACAACCAAATTGAAAGAAGTTGAGTTCATCAGTACATTGAGTACTATTTGTCTTGTGTTTAAGAAAGATTTTCCTACTGTACATAATAAGAGGCTGGCGATAAAATAATAAGCAGAAACAATTTGGGATGCAGTTGGTAGCTGGGTGCAGAAGGGATATAAACACAGGAAAAATGTGCCATCCTTTTTATAATATGAAGGTCAATACTACACGTCATATTCAAAATGTGGCATTACAGATATGATAAACAGGTTAAACCAGGCATGGACAAATTTGTTGGTACCCTTCCCCAAAAGAAGACACAACTGTCTCTGAGATAACTTGGCACCCATCATTGTTTATACCATATTTTAACAAAAAACAGACTTTGCTTTAGAGTTTTGATTCAACAAAACATTTCAAATCACCTTAACCTAATATTTTGTTGCATGATCATTAAAGGTAATCACTACAGATAAGCGCTTCTTGCTGCTGATACTTCTGCACCTGTCAGCAGGTAGTTTGACCTAATCTTCCTGAGCAAACTATTCCTGATGTTTCCAGTTTGAAGGGTGCCTTCTTCAGGCTGTATGTTTCAGTTCTTTCCGTAGATGTTTGATGGGATTCATGGCTCATAGAAGGCCACTTCAGAATAGTCAAATGTTTTGTTCTTAGCCATTCTTAGCTGCTTTTAGCAGTGTGTTTTATGTCATTATCTTGTTGGAGGATCCATGACCTGTGACTGAAACAAAGCTTTCTGATACTCAGCATTATGTGTTGCTTCAAAATGTCTTCATAGACTTGAGATATCATTGCTCCCTACACAGACTCTGTGCCAGACACCGCAAAAGAAGCTTAAAAACATAACCTCTTCTCGTCCATGTTACACAGTAGGTATGGTGTTCTTTTCTTAGAAAGCTTCATTTTTTTTCATCTTTGGACATAGAGCTGATGTGACTTGACAAAAAACCCCAGGTTTGTCTCATCTATCCTAAGGACATTCTCCCTGAATCATTGTGGCATGTCAAAGCGCATTTTAGCAAATTCCAGTTTTGTTTTTTTATGGTGCAATCAGACACTAATGAACCTTGACCATGGAGTTCAGCTTGTATCTCTTTGGAATTTGTTCTTGGCTTGGCTTTTTGTCTACCATTCTTATTTACCATTTTGTGAATTTCCCCTTGGGATTAATAAAGTATCTATCTATCTATCTATCTATCTATCTATCTATCTATCTATCTATCTATCTGTCTATCTGTCTATCTGTCTATCTGTCTGTCTGTCTGTCTGTCTGTCTGTCTGTCTGTCTGTCTCCTTCTGCCCACTCTAGGGTTGATTAATCTCCCATGGCCTCATACTGGGAGGTTGGCTACAGTCCCACTTCTTAATATTATTTGCAACAGTTGTCACAAGAACATTAAAATGCTTAGATATAGTCTTATAGCTTTTACCTATAACATGCTTGTCTATTATTTGCTTTCTGGTTTCTCCTTTGTTTTCACTGGTCCATGTTCAGTGTGGGACACACGATGATACCAAACAGCAGTGTCGCTACTTTTCTACATTTAAATAGGCTGAATTGATTGCACGATTCGAGACATGTATGATACTAATTTAGGAAAACAGCTAGTTTCCTAGGAACATCTACAACGGAAATCAGGCCATTTAATTATATTTTGGTAGAACAAGCAACACTCTTTTCATACTTGCTTGCTTTACTCAATGACATATCAAACGCATGCAAGTATACATGAGATAACTGCTTTTCATTTAAGCACTTTTTAGGAAGCATACAGCACTTTTTCAATGAGTTGTAAGGGTATCAACAAATTTCTCCACATCTATACAATCAAATTTTTCTTTGGGAATTCTTTGGTAAAAGTTTGTTGGTCAATGCACTTTTGTAATTCTTTTCTAACTTTTTATCCTTGCAGCATTTCCTTCTTTATTGTATCCAGAATGTTTGGTACTGTACTTAACATCCTTAATTTTCCCTGTAGTGACTTTTAGGTTGCTGTCATCTTCTCAGTCCTCTTTTAAGAACTTCAAAAATACATAAAAAAATGAATTCAGACTATTTTCTATTTCCATTTCTGCATACTGTATTTACTTCAATGTTATTGTTTTTATTTCACTTGAGTTACTGATTGCATCATCACATCTAAATTACTCAGATAACTTTAATTTATCAAAATGATGTAATTGATGGTTTTAAAAATGGAAGACAGGATCAACAATGCATACATGGTAAATTTTAGAATCGGCACATATTTTTGAGAAAAGTTCATTAGTGAATCTACTTTTTATTGATTTTAAAAAAACAAGGTAATAAAAGGTAAGGCTAAGGTAATAAAGTTTGTTTTTCTAAATTGAGTATACTGGTTAATACCATTCTCTCTTTTTGCAGTATCCAACAGACCTTTTAATTTGAGTGTTTACATGTTTTTTTCTGAGGGTGGAATGTCTACAAATGTAAACTTCATTAACTAAGTAAAAACAAGTATCAATTACCACTAATATTATTACATCAGTAGTAAGATGTAGGTTATATTTACTTTATAATCTGGTACATATATGGTGTCTTCTCCTTCACTCCAGATTCAAGGATATTTTTGAATATACAATCAAGTTTGATTGCCAGTGTGGTCACAGTCTCTCTGTAGTTTGCACATTCTGCCCTTGTCTGGTCCAGTTGTTTCACTGACCATCGGTTTCCCTTCACTCACCAAAAATGTGCCTTTTAGGTAAATTGTAAAGTCTGTTCCCAGGAGCTTTAGGTAATCTGCATTCCTTTGGTTTGTAGCTTGATCTCCAGTATTGCCCACATCAGTATGTCTAAAACTTTTTTAACAAAGTAAACTACAAGATAGCAAAATGAATGTTTAAGTATTAAACCAACAACATTCCAAGATTGACAAGAACAATAATTCTTAGATCAGACGAATTTAGCTTTTCACACATGCTTCCTGAAAAATAGGTTCTTTTATCTCTCAGTCTAATGCAAGTTCAATAACACACCCACAGAAATCTCAAAAAAGGCGATGGAGGAAAAGCACTCAAACATTTCAGAAAATATTATTTATCTTGATTTTTAATGCTGAGTTAACCTATTGAAATAAATATATGTCAAGGCAGCAACAAGGAGGCATCTTTCAGAGAAAATGTCAGAAGTCTGAATGGCTCAATGACTTCCAACAAGACTACACTTAAATTGTAAACCATTGTGATAGACAGTCTGAGAGCCAGTGGTAGATCTAAAAATTCATTCTAATCACCTAATTCAAAAATTATTGATAAAATTAACCCCAAAAATGATACGATTCTTTCCCATCCCTCTTTCATCTATCTATCTTTCTCTCTGTAACCTGTAGAGAAAAGCCAAGCAAAATTACACCTTTTGTTGGCTAACTAAAAGGATTACAATATGCAAGCTTTCGAGGCAACTCCAGCCGCTTCTTCAGGCAAGATGTAACCTTCTGTCACCTGAACATTCTGTCAAGTTCTTGGGTTAAATGAAAAAGAATGTGTCTGTCCTTTATACAGTATGTATCTTGTTTTAGTTTGTCTCCAAATGTATGTATTTCAAAAGACACTTATTTGAAGCTCATGCAGTATATTGCAAGCTAAATACCTTTATATGGGGTGTAAATTAAAACTTAGTATATTGTGAAACATAATTTTTCAAAGATGCATAGTAAATGGTTATTTACTAAATATGAGGAAAATTCTACGTACTTTTGTATCTGCTGGTGAATATTGTCATTTAATATATATATATTTTTTAATTTTTATATATTTTTTGAGATGCCCAGTACTTTTGTTAAACACGAATAAATTATAAGACCGCTCTCAAAAACATCAGCGTTAGACAGCATTGCACTCTTGATATATTTTTTTGTGTTTGGTCTATTTTATAAACATAAACATACAGATCTAAAGTAGGGTGCTCTTTGGCCAGCACATTGTCTATGAATATGGCCAACAGTGAGCTTCTTTCTGGTGCCCTGTGTATATGTGCAGATGAAGCTTTTTCTTTGAAGCTTCCCACATATTGGAGCAGATGTTGGTATTATATAAATGTTCTTGTCTAGAGACTAGTCTGGCAGATATGAACCCAGTAACAAAATTATGTTTAATGTTATGAGGAATCAACACATAATGATTTTTAGTTAATGTACCTCTGGCAGTATTGACAACTGGTCTGGGCAATGCCTTTGGGCAATGTGGAATCTATACATTATTCCTGACTTTGCTAGTTGTCTTTTCCTTATGCTTCAGTTCTTCTCTCATGTTACAGTATGTTACCTGGCTGTTCCAAAATGGCTAAGTGTGAGTGGGTTAAAGGTTTCTAGATAAGTGCGACCGGTAATGGATTGGCACTCCATCCTCTTGTTTCGTGTCTTGCATCAGAAAGAAATGGGATACGCCTCAGGTCTCCACAACCTACAACTGCATTAGGTGGACTTGACAATGGATGAATGGATACATTGCCCTTTTTATTCTTTGTTTGTCAGCAATGTTCGTATTATTTTTCCTTATTCACAAATCACTAAGCCATAACATGCTGGCACCAAACAGTGATAAAATTAATCATGATCGTATGCAAGTTGCATTTTCAGTGCTGTTTGAATGTGTTTTTCTTTGCCTTCATCCCTGAGGCAAGATGATATAAGGTCTGCATACTGTGTTCTGCATTTTCCAACCAGTAAAAGAAATATTTTACCTTTTAAATCTCATGATATTGTTCATTCCACCACCATATACTGTAAGTATTTCTTTTATGGAATACACCCTGTAAATAAATCTTGCAGAGTCATTATTAATTTTTGCTAAAGCATCCCTAAAAAGTAGATTATTATAAACTATAAACTGCCCAGCTATACACCATCAAGAATAGAAGAGCTGTAAACATCTTCTAGGAGCTGGGAGCACTTTGATGTTTTTCTGGATTATAATATAACACTCTGGAACTATTGTAACCTAATTTGGGATCACAGATGACCAGAATCTATCCTAGAAGCAACATTCACTAGGTTGGGACCAGCCTTTACAGGGTCTAGATATTTTATATTTATATTTTAATGTAAATAATTTTACAGCTATGAGAGCTGGTACCTAAACTTGACAGCAGAGGGCACAAAGTAAGAACCAGCGCTAGACAGGACACAAATCTGTTGCAGGTGACCCTGTTGCCAGTTAACTCAACTTTTTAATACATCAATGAAAACATAGTGGTTCATGACAAGAATGGTTTCTATTTCAAATGCACTATTTTGCCTCATTTGTTATCTTTATTATGCAATTTTCTTAAGACATAGTGCCCCAAGTGCCAATTGAGATGGCACCAACAAGGTGACTTTATGCATCTCCTCTGCATGGATTTCCAACATACAGTGTTCCTGCACATGTTTCTGAACAAATTCTATGATTGTGATATTTAAATTAATCCAATTTGTTAATCACTGGCCAATTTCCACTTTTAACAGCATGCTTTATTTAATCAGACATCTAATTTATTATCACAGTTTGTGAATTAATGTAGAAGAAAATTGTGGGCTCATTGCAGTATAACAGCAAAACATCCACCCTCCCTTTATCCTCTGAACCAGCTTTTTTATTTTTTAACAGGATCAAGGATAACTGCTGACTATCCTTCTAAGAATGGGCAAGACAGGGACCACAAGTCTTAGACAGCAAAACAATTCATACGTGTCAGCCAATGAAACTGGGACATTTTCGGGAAGAAATCAAGATACTTAGAGGAAACTTGCATGGACATGAAGGAAATGTGAACAAATCTGGAAACTGGAACAAAAACACTGCATCACCATCTCATTGCCTGTTTTGGTATTTAAATGTAACTTACTATTTATATTAGGTAAGTAAGAATATTCAGATTTTTGAGTCTTTTGTATAGGCTTTTTTAAATGTCATGTGGTAAACCTTTGTTGTATGATCACAGAGTGGAGTACTGTATTTCTTTCAGGTGTATTTATGTTTATCAGTATAATGAAGGGACTTATTTCAGTCTCGATGAACTAAACATCTTATTTTTGTTTTTAAAATATAATGTAAAAACTCTGCAAACAATATACTGCTGATCATTAATATTTTAAACAGTAGCAACTCTTTGTTTCAATAAAGTATTTGCAATGGAAATTGTAAACATTCGACGTCCATTCTTTTTTCTGAATCCAAATTTTCCATTACAAGGCCATGAGATTCCAGAGCCTGCGCCGGCAGCGCTGGGTACAAGAAGCCAGTCTATCACAGGGCCAGCTCATGCACACACCCACAATCACAATGGGTCCATGAGAAATTTCCAGTGACTTACGTGTCTTTTGGGGCATGGAAGGACAACCCACATGGATTAAATACAATGCAAAAGTATTATAAAAAGAATAGTAGGGTCCAAGGACGACACACAATAAGTTTGTCCTGGAGAATAAAGTATTAAATGGCAAAGCAGAAGGTCAGTGTGATTCTTAGCATAATGCTTAATCTTAATTTTATCAGTTATTCCCATTAAAGAAAGACAAATGTATTGTGTTTGTAAAGTGTTTTGTGATTGTTTTGACTATAATTTTTGATAATGTAACATGTAAACGAGAAGTTATGTGCTAGTCAGTTTTTTCTTTCGGTTAATTCTCTTTTTGATTGCTGTATTGATTAAAAAACTTATTTTAAAGGGGTATGAAATCTGAAATAATTTGGTCAACCCAGTGCAGATAATTGAAAAATATTTTTAGCCTGGTATGTTTTGCCTGTGTTTTTGATTCTGCTAATTTAGATTATTGTAGCTTTCTCAGACTTAAACAGACAACTGTACATGTTTTCCCCACACACTTCACTTGATATATGTACAGTAATAGAGACCAACTAATTTTATACACTAATTAGTCATCAACTTTATATTTATCATATACATCTTTAAATGCATTCTGACATAATTTAAAAGAAGTTCTCGTGTGTACTGGTTTCTTGTAGCCAAGCTAGTTATTTACATGTACACCATATACTGTATAGTATAACTTAGATTCTTTTACCACAGGCTTTCATGTTACAGAAAATATTTGAGATTTGCAAAATGTCTAGTTTTTTTCTGCTCTTGGTTGTGAACTTTATTCATTAATGCAAATTGATTTGCTAATCTGCTGTTTGACTGCATCCTATTGTACAACAATACTGACCTCATCTTGTACAACAAACTGCAAAAGTGTCCAATAGGCTGCCGTGTGCTGTGCCATGTGTGACCTGTATGGGTCACTCCCCTGCAGTAATGCCTGTAGTGAAACATGACTTCTCTACATGCAGTTGTCTGACCAGTGTCAGCAGGCAAACTTTTCACGTACCCTTGATCTTGCCATATTAGGTGACCCCATTTGCTGACAATCATATCTAAAACCAGAGCATCAAAGAGACACCGTGCGCAAGGACACAGTGAACATAGACATGTGCTTTACCCTGCTGTGTTCCTATTATAAACAAGTCAAAAAGCTTTTAGGGGAAATACACTGGAAGATTGATGGTGCAAATTGGGAAAAGAGAAGAGCAGGTGGTTAAGACATAGATGCAGCTTTTGATGTGTTGCATGGATTATAATCTAATAATTATGAAAAGCAACTTAGAAAAATGAATGACTTCTGAATTTTAAACGGCAGCTGTATGCAGGCAAGTGCTTTCATAGCAGGTAAACTTTCTTCAGTTGCTTGTCCTTGGCTACAGTCACAAGTGTACAAGTGCCAAAAAAGCTCTAATAACTGAAAAGAGCTAAAATAAAATCTGTAGTGGGGCCTGAAAAGAAATAATTTCTATAGTAAATACATTTGGAACAAAGGGCAGTTTACCAAATAAATTCCAAGTAATATACAATATACGGAAATAGTGTATGTAAACAGTATGGTGTACTGTATATATTACATGTACTATTTTCCAATGACCAATAAATCATGCAGAATATGGTATTACAGAAATTATTCCTTAAAGCTATTTAGACATGCTCAGTAACTTTTGCCTTCCTGTTTTTAAATGTCAAACATCTCTGTATATGTTTAAGGACGTGTCATTTTCTTAACATAAAGAATATTAACCCATATGCAATTAAAGCATTAACTAAAATTTGAATGTTTTGGACATTTGTCCCAAATTCCAATGATAGTATTTATAGCAGTACTACATAATCACACAATGGGTTTTAGCAAATATATTTATCATTTTCAATTTGCTCAAGATAAAATGTGAAGAAAAGTATGAACCTGTAGTTCACCATTTTAACATACATACTAAACAACAGTTCTATGGATGGAAAGAAAAGCTTGAAATATTATACATGAAGAAATACCTAATTTTACAGATATAGATTTTTTTATTGCTGTAACTGCTTGCATTACTCCAAATCTTTGGAGCCTTTCCACATCCTGCTATCAATTTAGAGCGCTCAGTCACTCACAGGTTCTTCCAATATCTAAATCCCGTGTGTTTTGTGTAAGACAAATTATTTTCTAGTATCTTTACTCTATTCTTACTTTACTAAAATGCTTTAGCTCTGTTATTTTTTTTTCCCAAGGTTTTCTTCTTATTTGTATCTTATTACTTTTCTTGTACAAGATTTATTGATAGTTTCTAACAAAAATATGATTTCAGTATATTCTACAAAACAAAATCCAATATTGCAGCCACGAATTCAATTGCTTTTATCATAGAGGACAATAAAGAACCAAAAGACTTCAGCCTAGACGTGCAGCATGAGCACATTGTTAAAACTAAGATGATGCAATTAGAGGAAACAATAAGTATTAATTAAATAAACACACAATCGTTGCTCCTTTTTTAAGTGCTTTCTTTGATTCACCTTGACTTTTAATATTATTGAAAAATATAAGCATTTTTATTTAATCTTAATAGCAAGGGAAGTGTTGGTCTAGTCATGTTGAATGAGAATGTTTCCTTTTATATCCTAGAGTGTTTGCTTTATGGCAACACAGTGACACAGTTGTTAGTGTTGTACTTCGCACGGTGCCTTCAGAGCTCTGGGTTATAAACCTGGCCTTAACACTATGTGTGTGTGTAAATGCCATACTCTCTCCATGTCCACATATGTTTTTTTCCCCAGTACCCTGGTTTATTCTTACTTTCAAAATATTTATGTAAGAGACGCCTTAAGTCTTCTGCTGCTCAGTTAGTCTCCTTCTTCACATACCCCAGGGTTCCGATAATGTCTGAATGCTTTGCTTTAGCATTTCACAAGAAACTGAGGAAGGCAGAGTTCGGTAAGGAAACCTCAATTTCCAGTTCAATTAGTGAGTTCAGCAAAATCAAGATAAAGTAAGAAAACCCCTCTTTTTTATTGTAAAAAAAAAAAATTACAGTTTGCTACTTCTATGAACTTCTCAATGTCACCTCTTTATGATAGATAGATAGATAGATAGATAGATAGATAGATAGATACTTTATTAATCCCAAGTATGATCAATTTAAATCAATTTAAAGTATTTCAGTATGATCAATGTGGCAGAGTATTCTGGCTTAATAATAGAGCTGTACATATGAAGCACAAATCATCAAGTAGCCCTGACACACACAAATGCAAACTTTTAAGCATACACTTCTGTACAAAGTTGGAGTGATTCAAATAACTTATTTTGAAGTAATAGATGCTGCAGTACCCAGGTGTGCTTTCTCTTCTAACCAATGCAAAAATTAGACTCTGTATCTCAAATTATGAGCTTGGTGCCTCTCTAAACTCAGTTAGTAAACTACTAAATGCTGCCTGTTTCATGACATGTTCATTTTTGGGAATACTTAATGCACATCTATGCATTAATGTTTCAAGTCCAATGTGTCCATTACAGTGCTTTGAGGAGCCAGAAACTATCTTCACAACATTGGACAGCATTTAATTCAAGGGCACTCTCATCCTCATACCCACATTCATATTGGGTCACTTTAGATATACTGTATCAGTTTACATTATTACATATGTGAAATGGACAGAGACTACTGTAGGTCTGTCTTCAATTGAACTCACAGCCTTGGGGTTGTAGAAGAGCATTCCTATGTGTCACAATGCCACTCCTGAGACTAAATGGAGGTAGATTTTTTGTTTTTTTTTCACTACTATCCTTTCATATTTCAAATATGTACTAACAGATTGACTTATAAGTACAAATAGGTTCAGTATGATTTTGGGTGTGCATGCGACTATGTAACTATTTAATGGAATACAGTCACAGATAACAATGGCTGCTTTCTTGCATCACTTGCTGCCAGCGTTGTCTCTAATCAGTTTGGGGAAAGATATAAAAGACATGGATATATAGAATTCATTTGAACTAATTCTTAAGTGTGCCCATACTGTAAACATATGGCATCTTAGCTGTGATTATTCTTCATTCAGGGGCATTGATTCATTATTTAAATTAAGACAAAGATTATTGTAGGTGCTGTTTTAAACATACAATATATTCTTAAACCAATGCATTTAAATTTCCCATTTGTTTGAATAGGCTCCAACTCCCTGTGCTCCTGTAATGTAACATACAGGTCGCAAAAACTGGTGGAAGGATGAGTGTTGTTAGGAAAGCATTTCCAGACCTCAGTGAAAGAACAACATCTGCACTGTACACTTGCAAAAAAAGGAAAGCATGCTAAATATTCTTCAACTATATTCTCTAAGACAAAATCTAAAAGCTTAGCGTGCTTCTTAATTTTAAAAAAAACTACACCTTCACTGCAGTACAAATGCTAGCATAACAAAAATAACCTGTTGCCATCTTGATAGGTCGCTTCGGCGAATGTGATTTCTTTTGCTATCGGGCAGCATTAGATAGAAACACATAAACCGTTCTTGTTCTCCAGTCTCAATGTCATGGTTCTTTTATATGTTTGCCTTTTTTGTCGCACATTTTTATTTATAAGTGTTCATACGTTCCTTACTCATCTGCTACATAAATACAATGTTTCCCACCTAATTAGATTACCCCTCGACCCACATTTACGGCAACAAACATGATTGCGGCTATTAAGGTTACATTCTTCTTTTATTGAATCAAATTTAAGGCTTTGGTAAAGCAAGGATATTGTGTGGCCTAATCACCATCTAATGGATTGCTTGTTTTCCTTCCTTGATTTTAAAAAATATGCCTCTTTATTATTTTTTTCCTATTATGACGCAATTGTTCACTTCACCCATCTTCCTGTCCTTTTTTCTTTTATTGTTTTAATGATTTTTACCGCTTTGCAGACAATTCCTATTTGCAAAACTCTGCATCATCAATAGGGTTTTGTAATGGTTTTAGACTTTCTTCCCAAATAACAGGGCACTTTCCACTGAAAATGGTAAACAACATTACCAACTAAAAAAGAGAAATAATCTGATTTCTGGGAAGAGTGCACCCAGTGAACGATGTGTGCTTTTATAAGGATGGACAATGGAAAGCAAAATAATAACTCCCAACTTTGATTGCTTAAATATATTCTGCGATACAGAGCAGTGTGTGCACGCTGGAGCAGGCATGGGGCAGGGAGGTTAAGTAGAAGAGAAGGCACAATACTTCAGATTGGCAGCAGACTGCAGCAACAATAATCTAATCAAAACCAAATTCAATTATCCAGTCCCAAGGCAGGCTTCAGAGGCTGCTTCACTGAATGGTAGCAGAGCTCCTCCTAGACATTTTTACCCAGTCAAACTCGCAAGATGAATGCAGATGAAATTTGAAATATGAAAATCCGAAATAATTTATGGAAGTTGTCAGGAATTTGGCCTGCTCTTGGGGTAATTTCCTTGGAGACAAGGCAGCCTGGCTCATTGCTTCCACTCGTGCAGCAAACCCTCAGTCCTCTCCGAGTTGGATCAAACCCTTTAAAATGCTCTCACAGACAAATTACAGCTCATTACAGACAGCCTTGCACCATGTCATTATGTCAGAGGAAATCTTTTTTCATTTGCACAAATTTGCTTGGAACTTTCTTATTTATTTGAGCATCCATTATCAAATCTCAAAATTAAATTACCCTACAATTATTTTCTGGGCCGGCGGATGTTTTTGTATATGTAATAGATTGTGACTGTTTTATTTATTTATTTATTTTGTTGTTGTTTTTTATTTTTTTCTTGTAACAATGAACAAAGCACCACCTGGGCAGTATATGTAAGCCATTACTTCTCCTGCTGAATGTGTATAATTTGAAAATGATTGTGCAATGTGTTTGATAGTTCAGCTGTCAATACTAAGATCTACATTATGCTTTCTTGTTTTGTATGAAGACTGTTCTTTTGGTTTGAAATTAGCTATGATCTGTTACGAGAGAGGTAAGGGAACTAATATATTCAAGCATGTAAGATATTTTTTTGACATTTTTATTTTGCCTATACCTTTTTATGCCAGTTTGTTTTATTCCAACTTAAGTATTCTTATCACTAACAACAGAGTAATAATACAAACATTTTTCTTTTATACGGAATAATATAAAAAGTGATCATTGTTTCAAGAAGATTACTTTATTATAATTTTTCTGCTCCCCACAAAACAACCAGGAATTTGACTTTAGTGCATCAGCAGAAATGCATATCACATCATACAGCATCTCCATCCTGTGGTTTGAACTTTGACTCACTGCATTCTGTAATGTATAGAGTACACTCTATACTGCCATCCACAGCGTAGGGAAAATATGCAGAATGACTACAGTTCTGGTTTTCATTTCATTTTTAAATCTTAAGTTATCTATCATAAGAACATTGCCTCTTTTAGAGACGTGATTACTATAAACCATGTTAGCAGTGGAGACATACGCTGAATCACTCACACCTCCAGGATGTGCTGCAGATGTGACATTCAGCAGAATGTTTTTTTATCACTATGGACAAAAATCTTGTCTTTTTTTCCTTGGTACTTTATGATACTTCGCGTCTCTGTATTGTCTTCATGTTTTGCATTCACAGTCTGTTTATGATACTTTTAACCTTTCACAAAAATAAACTCTTGATTTAAGGTCTAAGTAATTTAAAAATTTTTACAACAACAAATACTTAAGCTAACTGTAAAGTGAGACATGATTCAAATTAATACTAATCTCTATATTAGAGCTGCCCAACTCTGGTTCAGGAGAATAAGCAAGAGTAAAAGAGAGAGCAACAGACATCATGGCCAATTGAAAGCAGCATTTGATCCCCAGCAGGGAACACCGAAATCATGCAGCCCTTTCTAAAGGAGAATGGCACCGTATTTGCCCTTGGAAAGCTCAGATGTGCAGGAACTCTGGGGATCAGTAGAAGTATAGCTGTAGACTGGTGTCCTCGCTGCAACCATATGACTGTCGTCGATCCTGGAAGTAAATCTGGGATGTGGCCTGACATAACCCTGGGATAGCTTTGTTAGGGTATAACTGAATGGAGTGTCTGAAGAAGAGCTGTAAGCAAACACTTGAATTCATGTGTGTTCTATTTTGTCTAAAAAAAATCCTTTATTTTTGGCCTTTGTCCTGGGTTCATTGTTGTCCTCTGTCATCTACAGCAATTAATTAATTAAAAAACTTCTATTTAATGATGAAAGTGCATATAAATTAAACTAATTCCAATTTAGTTAAATGGCTCTTCTGCTACTGTTATCTATTATAGATATTAAATAAAATGAATCAATAAAGAACTTGACAAACATATTTTAAATTAAACTAAAATGATAGAGAATTGATAAGAGTCCTGTGCCGTAAATGGCATGGTAGCATTTAACAAGTTTCTAAATATCAAATTGATGTATTAATCAATTTATTATTAATTCTGAGATAGCTGACAGAAATCTAGGGCATGCTCTTTGACTAAAGGAAGAGTTCAGTTAACAACGAGTTTGACGTTAAATTAGGAAATTGTTTGAACCAAAAATCTTCAGATATGGCAACCTTTCAAGGCCAGAGTTTGACATTAAGCTTTGTAAAAAAATTCCCATTTCCTGTGGCCTCTTAGTCCATTAGACAGGTATTCAGCACCAACAGATACAAATTTTATGTGAACTGCCAGTCCACCACAGAGCACATTTATTCATACAAAACTAGTTTAGAGCCACTAATTAAACTAAATCTCAGATATAAAGAGAAACAAAAAATCTGTAAAAATCATGGCAGAACATGCAAACTTTGTACAGACTATAATTCAGATACACAACTAGCAATCTGGAGTTTTTTGGCAGCAACAGTGCAAACTATTTCCCCACTGCACAGCTCTTTCAGTTTTCCAATAATATGAAATTACTGACATTATAATATTGAATGAGCTTCTTCTAGGACATTCATATGCAGCTGAAAATGTGTTTTTCTTGTACTCTCTTGCATTGTACTAATAAACCCATCTATATTTGAGCACAATTCCAAGGCACTTTACTAGTGCAGGGGTGTAGTATAATTGATTATATATTTAGATGTCATACAGTGTACAACAAACCACAGCCATTTGGATTGTGAAGTATAGGCCAGGAAACCCCAGATCTTCCTGCTCTTCTGCAATAAGCTCCCATAAGCAATTATTTTTTCAAAGTGTATCAAATGACAATGATGATAAAATGTGTGCATGTGGTGCTACAAATGTGGTGCCACATGGAGAGGATGCCAAAGAGGAAAAACTCATTCTTTTTATAGTGGATAGCTTTAAAATGTATAATTTTTTTTTTCTTTAGTTATCTTGGAGCACCGGAGTCAACTTCAACAAAATTGTGCAAGGCAGCACCAGCCATGGATGATTCAGTGGTCCATCATGACAAACTCTTACACAGCTGCATCAAGTACTGTATACTGTAGTTTTAGCAGTCGATCTTACATGCTCATTTTTGGAATACTGGAGTAAAATGGAGTACTAAGAGGAATACAAACTCCACACAGAGTAGTGAGCTTGAAACTGAACTCAAGTTTTTGAAGTTATAAACTACTGTATAACAGTGATGCCCCCATCATGGCTGAATATAGCATATCTTTAATAGGAATTCCTACAGCAAACAGAGTTGTATTTAGTCTACTGTAGCAGCACTATGAATAGAGGAAAGATTCAAACTGAAGGCATTCCAGGCACTCTAGTAAGGTATTACCATCCTATTTCTTGCTTGAAAATGAATATTCAAGGCCAAATACCTGCTTTTAATCAATATGAGTAACCCAGGGATGAGATATCACTCACTCCTGAACTTGATATACCTTATCTGAATCAGGGTATGGCCACGAAAACTTAAATATTCATCCCTTCAAAGAGCCAAATGAGGAACAAATCATAATTAAATAGTTCAAGTACTTATAGAAACTTCCAAGATGGTTGTACAGACTTTAAAGTAATAGAATTGATCAATCTAATCAATCAATGTGATTACCATGACTTTAAAAGTTTGACATTCAGATCCTCCTTGAGCTTGAAGTTGGTTCCTAGAAAAAGATTGCCTGCTTATGATATGTGGTATAATGGTGCCGTGTTACTGTAGAACAGATTAACAAAAATGTCTGGTTCTGTACTATGTAGCTTGTCCTATTTAGAATTTAATTAGCAGATGGTATTTTCATTTAGAGCTTAGTTAAGACTCTTGGACAATTAATCAGAATATTTATTACAACCCCAGCTTGGAAAAAATTGCGATGGTATGGAAATGCAAATAAAAACAGAAAACAGTGATTTCAAAATTCACTTGCATCACAAACAGTATAAAGACAAGATATTTAAAGTTTAGTCTGGTCAACTTCATTGTGTCATAAATGTACATCCATTTTTTGCCGTTAAGGGCGTTGTACACTCTCTAAAAAAGTTATAAATTTAGGACCAATAATTATTTAAAAAAAGAAAATAATAATGTGAGTAGAAACTGATAATGTTCAACAGGTGATTGTAATCATGCTTTGGAAGAAAAGCTGCAGCCAGGAAAGGCCTAGTCCTTTAGGAGCAAAGATGGGCTGAGGATCACCAATTTTCCCACAAATGCATAAGAAATCATTGCAAACCAATTTTCTCAAAAACCAAACTGGGAAGAATTGTATTTCACCCTCAACAATGTATAATATCATTACAAAATTCAATGAATCTGGAGACATTTGAGTTCATAAAGGGAAAGGGCTCAAGCCTAAGCTGAATGCCCATGATCTCCTTCAAAAGGCACTGCATCTAGAACCGCCAGTTATAAATATGTGATATAACCATAGGGACTCAGGAGTATGCTGGCAAAACCTTTATTACGTAACACAAGCAGTTACACCCACAAATGCCAGTTTTGACTGTGCTGCGCAAAAAGGAAGTCATATGTGTGCAGAGATTTTGTCAACTTCTCTAGATTTAGACCATCTGAGATGGACCATCACATAGCAGAAACATGTTTTATGGTCAGACAAATCAATTTTTCGTGTCTTTTTTGGAAACTATTCACGTTAGGTCACCCAGACTAAAGAAGAAAAGGACCATCCAGACTGTTACCAGCTACAAGTCCAAAATCCATTGTCTGTGATAGTACGGGGTTGTGTCAGTTTCTTGGGCAAGGGAAGTCGCATTTCTGTGAAAGCATTATTAATACCAAAAAGTACATACAGATTTTTTTGAGCAACATGTGGTGCCTTCAAGACGGTATCTTTTCCATGGTGCACCATGCATATTTCAGGAAGACCACGCAAAACCACATACTGTGTGTATTACAAAGATATGACTTCATAGGAAGAGGGCACCAGTGCTACACTGGGTCGCCCGCACTCTTGAAAAGTCCCCAGTTGAGAATGTGTGGTGCATTTGGAAACACAAAATGAGACAACGAACACCCCATAATAATGTACATCTTAAGACTTGTTTGCAAGAAGAATGGGACAACATTACACCTGAAATACTCAATAAATCAGTGTCTTCAGTTCCTAAAAGTTTATTAAGTGTTACAAAGTGATCATTTTTTATTGTCTGAACATTCTTTGGAATATGTTGCAAGTATTAAAATCAAAGTAACTGTATTTTTTGAGAAAACAATCAAAATAATTAGTTATAACATCAAATAATGGGCTGCGTCATTGTTTTCAGGTCAAAGATCCTTTATTATCATTTACTAATCACTGAATTTTTTTAATTAAAAATTTCCAAATCATCTCAAGTTTTTCTGCATTGGGAGTGTAGAATCATGGTGGGAGAAGGGAATAGGGAGAACTTCTCAAGCGCCTACAAGGCAAGAAATCAACCCTATAGTAAACATGCTATTCTAGATAAATTTCAGTCAGGCTTCAGAACAAATCACAGCACAGAAACTGCACTCGTTAAAGTAGTAAATGACTTGCGATTAAATGCAGACAGAGGCCATTTATCTGTTCTCACCCTCCTCGATCTGAGTGCCGCGTTTGACACCATTGATCACAATATTCTTAGAAATCGCCTTAGTCAATGGGTGGGCCTCTCTGGCAGTGTCTTAAATTGGTTTGAATCCTACCTGGTAGGGAGAAAATTCTTTGTTAGTTGTGGTAATCACATCTCAAAGACGCATGATATTCTATATGGGGTTCCACAAGGCTCTATCCTGGGTCCGCTGTTATTCTCAATCTACATGCTTCCGTTAGGTCAGATTATCTCAGGTTACAACGTGAGTTACCACAGCTATGCTGATGACACACAGCTCTACTTATCAATAGCACCTGATGACTCCGACTCTCTTTATTCACTAACACAATGTCTTACTGGTATTTCTGAATGGATGAATAGTAATTTTCTCAAGTTAAATAAAGAGAAAACTGAAATTGTATTGATTGGCAATAATGGATTCAGTGAGGTTATCAGAAATAAACTTGATGCATTAGGATTAGAAGTTAAGACGGAAGTAAAAAACGTAGGGGTAACTGTTGACTGTAACTTGAATTTTAAATCACATATTCATCAGACCACTAGGACAGCATTTCTTCACTTAAGAAACATAGCAAAAGTTAGACCTCTTATATCATTGAAAGATGCTGAGAAATTAATTCACGCTTTTGTTTTTAGTCGATTAAATTACTGTAATGCACTCCTCTCAGGACTACCCAAAAAAGACATAAATCATTTGCAACGAGTGCAGAATGCAGCTGCTAGAATCCTAACTAGGAAAAGAAAATCCGAACACATTTCTCCTGTTTTGATGTCGCTACACTGGTTACCTGTGTCTTTCAGAATTGACTTTAAAATTCTGCTTATAGTTTACAAAGCCTTAAATAATCTCGCTCCATCTTATATATCGGAATGTCTGACACCCTATATTCCAAATCGTCAAATGAGTGTCTCCTTACAATTCCAAAAGCTAAACTTAATAGAAGTGGTGAGGCGGCCTTCTGCTGCTATGCACCTAAAATCTGGAATAGCCTGCCGATAGGAATTCGCCAGGCTAATACAGTAGAGCACTTTAAAACACTGCTGAAAACACATTACTTTAACATGGCCTTCTCATAACTTCACTTTATCTTAATCCTGATACTCTGTATGTTCAATTCATCATAATAACTATTCATGGTGGCTTTAAAATCCGTACTGACCCCTACTCTCTCTTCTGTTTCTTTTTCCAGTTTCTCTGTGGTGGCGGCCTGCGCCACCACCAACCTACTCAAAGCACCCTGATGCCCCAGCATTGATGGACTAAAAGCCAGAAGTCCACGTGATCATCATCATCATCATCATCAAGTCCTTCTGTGAAAACCATAAATACAAAGAGGACTGTTTCATTTATGTTAGGTAGATTGCCCAGAGGGGACTGGGCGGTCTCATGGTCTGGAATCCCTGCAGATTTTATTTTTTTTCTCCGGCCGTCTGGAGTTTTTTTTTTAGTTTTTACTGTCCCCCATGGCCATCGGACCTTACTTATTCTATGTTAATTAATGTTGACTTATGTTTATTTTTTTTATTGTGTCTTCTATTTTTCTATTCTTCATTTTGTAAAGCACTTTGAGCTACATTTTTTTGTATGAAAATGTGCTATATAAATAAATGTTGTTGTTGTATACAGGGTGCCAGTCTATCAGTAGGGCACACTCACACTTATTCATGCAGAAATAGTTTTACCTTTCCAAATGTTCTCACCTATATATTGCAGATATGTCTTTAGCGATCTACAATAACAAAATACAGTATATTGGAGAAGAATTAAGGAAAAGCTTAAATACTATAATATCTGTTCATCTTTTCAGTACAGAAGAATACTGTACTCTATTTAATTAAATGTAAATTACTTAATTTCACATTTTTACACTGTCCAGTTACATTGTTAGGAAAAAGCACTGTAAAAAATGCAAGATGTGGCCCCTTTTCTTAAAATCCTTGGGCTCAGGGCAAAAATGAGCTAAAATCCATTACAGAATGTATTTATACTTAAACCCACATTCACATGGACAGGCGCTGAGTTAGATTCAATGTTTACCCTAATGTTCATGCTTTTGGGAAACCAAGAATATGACAAGAAAAATTTAGACCTAAGGAAAACAGGCAAACTCCATACAAAACAGATCCCAACACCTTTAGTCTTTCATATCAAATCCAAGCTCAAGGCCTCCTAAACCTTTATTTTTATGAATATCTTAGATTTACCTTGTATTATTTTTATGCCTTTTTGATGTATTGCCCTGTTGATTGTGCTCTCTGCTCACACTATATAGTACAAATGCAATGTAACTGACAGCATGGTAGGCTTCCAGTGCTACTTCACATCTCCTGGATTTTTATTCAATTCTAGGCCATTTGTGTTTTTTGTGTAGTGTTTGTATTTACTCTCAGTGCTCATGCAGACATGCAGTCAAATGAATTAACCACTTTAAATTGGCCCAGTCTGAGTGGGTACAGATGTTTGGACTGCTCCTTCATGCCAAGCACAGTCAAGATATTATTGCCAAGATAGTCTCCAGCTTTTGGTAACCTTGCATTGTATGAAGTGGGTTAGAAATGATGATTTAGTGAACATTCAGTTCTTTGTCAGCTGTTGGTTGTTACTAAGAAGTTAGGTACAACCTACTGGTCGCCAGATAAATTTTAAATCCAAGAAGTAAATGTTGAAATTCATATTGAAAATATTAAATTGTATCTTTGTGTGTTCTTCAATACATTGTATTGTATAAATTATCATAAACTACATTGCCACCATATTTCTATTAGAAAGTTTTATATTAGTTAGTGTACCTTAGTCCTTTCTTTCATAATAGAGATGTAGAGAAATAAATATAGACTAAGGACCCGTATTTCATAAGATCCAACGTATAGCAGTTACTACACTTATTTAAGACCCAGATATGTTAGCCATTTAGTTTTTATTTCTTTGAAGACTTCTTAAATTTGCACATTTAGGTCTTTCTAGTGGTGAGACACAAGATAAGTATTAACATACAAATTATGCAGCATTGATTGTGCAAAAGGAAATCCTCATGTAATACTGTTTTAATGATATGTAAAGAGATTTACTTCAATAAATATAAACCAATTTACAGAAGGATTCCATATAAAAAAATATTTCAGGAACCTTGGCTCAATATAGTTTTCATTTCAGAGCTTAATATAGAATTTACAAAATCTAGAGAACATTTCCAGTAACGCACTTTTGCTCTAGTGATAGCTATCCTAAATTTGCAATCGTGTTTTATATATTACATCTACACCTTCCATGGCACATTTAAAAAAGCCAAACAAAAATTCATTAGCCACCACTCCTACTTTGTAAAGGATTCACCATGTAATTTGTCAAAACCCAGCAAGTATGCTGTCAACTAAGGTTTTTAAGTGCAAAGCTAAATTAGGAAGATTTTGTGGCCCCCCAGTATCACATTACTGCAGGAAACTATGTAATAGCACTTAAATAAATCAAAGGGTGGGTGGGAGTTTATGGTTTCAATTGTGTTGTTCAAGATGTGTATTATATAGTCACCCCACAGTCCAGCACAATTGCATGAATGTGGGACAAGACAAATGCTGTGTATGACAGTGGGATAGTATTGAATGTTGACCCTATATCTTGGGGCTAGAAGTTATGGATCTATTGATCGCTACTGCTGGAGTTTTGAAGCGTGGCAGTTGAATTTTGCCGACTAACTGCTGGCTACAGGCCTAACTGCATGAGGAACAAGGGAGCATGAATGGAACCGCAGGCAGCTTTTGCGGCAAACATCAAGGAACTTTCTCCATCCTTTCATGGAAGACTGACCACTGACAGGAATAGCCAGTGGATATAAAGTGGGACGCATTAACCACTTGACTGCCAGTCATTCTTTCTCATTTTTATTTTAAAAACTTTTTCACGAAGGCCCCTTTGAATTGAAACAACTTGAAGGAGGCCTGGGGGATGGAGCTTTTGCTTTACTATTCATCTAATCCTGAATTGCAGTGTTGTTAGATACAGTTTACTCAGGAAAATCAGTGGACAATCAGTAATGTGATCCATAGCTGAAAAGCAGACCTGATTAAATTAATTCAGGCCATAAAAGGCACATCTTTTATGAAGCCAAAATCAATTGTTATGCTTATTTATGAACAGGGCATTACAAAAGCTGGTTGCCAAGAGCTGTCTACGTTCCTTCTTTTCTATTTTTCAAGTTTTGTCTTTTTTTTTAATTTTTAAGTATATTTTGTTCCGTTCATGAGCTTATATGTGAATCTGTGCACATTGATGAAATTTAATTTATCAGTTAAATTCAAATGCAGAATTCGTACTGAAACAGGTTACCTATTATACAGGTCAAACTCATTTATGTCACTCTCAGCAGATTTTTTTTACTTTTTAATAATTTAATCTCATGTAAAAATCAAACTCCATAAATAGTATTAAAAAAATACTGTACAACAAAACCATCAGAGTGACATCAACATTTAAAGTGTATTTATGGAGTATTTCATTCCATATATACACTTTAAATGTAATTTTTGTGCCTCATGCCCTTCAGCTTGCATTTACAGAAGGGTTGCATAGTCTAAAACAATCTGCAATATAAACTTAAAAAATAGTAGTGTATTTAGAAATGTTCATATTGGAAAATCCTGATGCTCACCCTCAAGTAGTGGAATGTGTTAACACAGAATGCAGAAGAACAGCGACTATACCATGTAGATGTTATTAACATACAGTTAATTAAATAAAAATGGCGAAACATCCTACTAGTACTGAGATATCTATTTTTTCAAACTACTTATTCATATACAGGAATGGCAGATGGTTAGGGGCCAGTGCTGTTAATTTTTTAAAAGTTTATGGAGTCGTTTTAGACACACATACAGAGTATAGTGTGATTCTCACTTGCATGATTAGTTAATTCATTTTATATATAGTTTCCTCCGGGCGCTCCGGTTTCCTCCCACAATCCAAAGACATGCAGGTTAGGTGGATTGGCGATTCTAAATTGGCCCTAGTGTGTGTGTGGGTGTGTTTGTGTGTGTCCTGTGGTGGGCTGGCCACCTGCCCGGGGGTTTGTTTCCTGCCTTGTGCCCTGTGTTGGCTGGGATTGGCTCCAGCAGACCCCCGTGACCCTGTATTCGGATTCAGCGGGTTAGAAAATGGATGGATGGATAGTTTAGAAGTCCTCACACAAACAAATAGAACAGGGACCTTGTATACACCTACGATTTATGTTTAAAGTCTTCATCCATCCACCCATAGTCTCATTCCACTATTTAGTTCAGAGCCAATCCTGACAGCATGACGTACAAAAGAGAAAACAAACCAGAACATTGTTGGAAGCATTCATCCATCCCAAACAAATGAGCCTAACCTGCACATATTTTAAATTTGTATGTTAAGGAATAGTGAAAATCTGAAGAAAAACACACATAAACAGAAGGAATACATACCAACTGCAAATCCAGGGAACAAGCTTGGATTCAAAACCTGCCTCTTGATACCATAGTGCTAACCAGTAGACTGTCAAGCTGCTCATGCATACAGTTATCAATCAGAATGTTTGTGATTGTGGTCATGCAGAAATATTTAACTGACACCATGCTTATTCTTCAACCTCATGGAATTTTCAGTATCAATTACACATCTGAATGTATTTCTTATTTGTTCATTGTATTTCCAGAAAAGAGAGACTGCAGAAACATACAACCCACCCATCAAAATCCATGGCTGCAGTTGGTATATGATGATCAGGACAACACAACACACTTAAAACATTTTTTTAAATGTTACTTTTCCAAGTCAGCCATCCAGTGTGCATCATTTTAAGCTGTTGGAGGAACATGGCCAAAATGGGATAGAAATGTGCTTCCTTGTTAGTATGATGTTTACCTATTGCTTATTTCACAATTTTATTTTCTAATATGGGTGGCATTCCTGTCTTGAAGCATAACTCATATTGTATGATTAGAAAGTAGAATTTTCTGTACACCTTAAAGATTTTTCTTTTTCTGTCAAAATGCATAACTACTAGTAATATTTACTATAAAAGCAGTTATTATTTGACATTTTCATTTAACAGTGTTCTCATCAAGAATGCAGTAAAACCTGAGGCCAAACAATTATCCCATCACCAGTTTTCCAACAAATTCTCTGCTTTACCACTCTTTCATTGAAATGGATAAACCATACTTTCCCGTGGCACAACTATCTTTATTTGGAAGTATTAAAGTCAAATTGGGTGTCTTAGTTAGCCTGTTATCTCTGTGATCCCATACAAGTGTAGAATAAAGAGTGATAACTATTTCAATCATAACCCTTAAGAGTTTAGAGTTGATACCTGAGATTTTAGCCAATGTAGAGCTGGCTAACTATAGGATGTATCGTGTACAGTGCAAAGGGAGTAGAGCATTATCTCATTTATATGCAGCATCACATTGAGTTAAATATGGTGAATAGCTCTGGACCTGCTTATAAATACAGTATAGTGGACATGAAAATGCTCCCTCCATAGTGATCAAGTAGTGCCACTCCATCGCCAATGTGTCTGTTTGATGGAAAAGAAAAAGTACAGTGTGAGACATTTCATTCTGGGCAATTTTCAACAAAGCCAGGCAACTTGTTGAGTACAAAAAGCCTCAATCTGTTCATGAAAATAATAAATTAGCATAAATTGGCATTCCCCTTTTTTAAAGTAAAGTGACACAAAAACATAATGTTTAGAGAGCAAATACTCTTTCTAGGACCCTATTAATGCATCTATTCCCCATTTGCGGGGAGTGACAGATGGAGCAAGTCAGCTGAAGACTGTCTAATGAAGCGCTGCTGAGTAAGGTGGGTAAAGGACTTTGGACTATTTGGAGTTCAACAGACCCTGGCAACAACAGATGCTGCACCAAGGCTAAAATAAGTAATGTGCAAATGCTATTTATTCTCAAATGATTTGCTTTGTACTCATTTCAGTTTTATTGCTGTATAGCAGCAATATCCAGGATTTATATTCTGCCTTGGGTTTTCCTTTTCTCTACATATGATACACAGGGTAGGCTGACTGATAACTTTATGTTGACCTTAATTAAATGGGTGAGCCTAGTTATACCTACCTTATCTAACTGAAGAGTTGCTGGGGTCAGTGCCGATCCTGACAGCAGTCCTACCTTACACCAGTTTACTGCAGGAGCTATTCACACTAATGCCAGTGCCTACACAGGGCCAATTTAGAATTGCCAGTTAAATGAACAAGCATATCTTTGGGATATGTGTACCCAACAGGCACAAGGAGAAAGTGTAGACTGGCAACCCATACAGGGCTGGCTTCTGTTTTGTATCTAATGGAGGCCATGTAGGTCCTGCCCACTTTAACCTATTAGAAAATGAATGCATGCATGGTTATTTCTGGTATGCTGGCAGTAAATGATCTTCCAAATTTCTTCCTTTTTTTGCTGTTCACAGTAGTTCTTTCTTAGGTGGGATCCTATATTTACACAAAACCTACAAAAGATAACGTGATTTAGCTCATGAGAGACTGTGGTACATAGAAGGGGCGATCTCAATGTTGCTTCCAAAATTCTGTTTCTTATGGAAAGTAGAAGAAGAATTGCGAATGCATTTTGCTTACACTTTACAGTAAATAAAAATATAAATAATACATACAAAATTTCCCAGTGTGATAAGATAGCAGCATTTCTAAAATGGAGTTGGCAGAGAACTCAACCCAAAAGTTGGATGATCTAGCATAAATTCGGAGCTGCAATAGTTATCAGTCTTTTCTGTGAGATTTGTATTATTTACACCCTTTAAGTCATTAAATGTCATGTTAAATAAGAAGAACCTTGCGTGGTTTCATCAATGTGTTATTTGCGAACGTTGTGAGTGAACATTTCAAAATCCCAAGATCAGTGTGATACAGTAGCTGGAAGAGTGTACGGGTTCTTGGCATCGCCGCCCTGATGCTTGCTCTTCCATCTTTCGCCTTTCACCCTCCCCACTTCCTCACAGTGCTTAGCCTGTTTTAGACGGCTGGTGGCTCAATGGCTAAACGGATTAGCTAACAACAGAGCACCTTCCCTCCCTGTTTTCCCTTAATATATTTGGGAAGCAACTATTGAGATAGCCCTGCCCATCTACTACCCAGCCATTATTACTTGTTGTATGGGGCTTTATCTCCAAAGGGCTTCACTTTGCCCTCTGCTTCATCAATCATTCACAATGGCCCGGCCCCTCCATGAAAACATGTCTCATTTCACCCATCAAGGAGCGCTAAAGAGGAGATCTATTGCTGGGGAATGACTATACACCGCGCTATACTGTTTGATTTCAAATGAAAAGGAGAATTAGTGTCTCAATGAATATACCTGTTCAGAATTTTCACATAAAGAAAACCAATCTGGCGAAAGACAAGCTTCAAACCCATGTAAACACGGGCTTTCGTGAGCGGATCTGTATTAAGCATATTTATAGAAAATCGTAACATCGTCAAAATCATAAAGATTTTCAAGTACACTTCGTACTGAACGCAACGCTACATCAAAAGCAAAAAAGCGATCAAAAGGGGTCGCCAGCCCTGCGTTTTAACCCAAATCGCTTTAACCGATACGATCTAATTATTACTTTATGCTTGTAGAGAAAAACCAAGCAAAATGTTTTCTGAAGTTGTCAATGGGCAGTATTGACAGTTCAGCCAGGTATCGATCAAAAACCTACACCTAAACAGAGAATAAAATTATACTTTATTGCGCGATGTGATAAGTGCAAATCATTGATAACAAGTTGCTGATATAACTTTGTTCCCATGTGTAATTATTTTGCTCATATTCTCATATTGTTATAGTAAAGGTTACTTAAATTTTACAGGACATAGCTTAGACGTATATCTGCTTCTAGTTTAGAGTCTAACACATTTATATTCATTGAAATTTTAGACTTGACTATAGGCCTAAAATTATGTATATTTTCAGTCATTGTCTCAATATCTATCTATCTATCTATCTATCTATCTATCTATCTGATAATTTGTTAGTTTTAGGATCTAATGAATTTACCAGAAAAGACTAACCCATATATACACACCAGTACCTTACATGGACATACTGTAGAGTAATTGTTATCTATCTATCTATCTATCTATCTATCTATCTATCTATCTATCTATCTATCTATCTATCTATCTATCTATCTATCTATCATTTCATTGAGTCTTTCTAAAATATCAGCACATTATAGCATTCTGTTCTTTCTGTTTTGAAACATTGCTGAAGTGTCATCAGTTGTAGTGACAACAGCAACAACTGGTGAACATCAACTGCAACTTTGGCCACATATTCTCAGTTCAATCAAGGTCAAGGCTTTGACTGAGCCTAACAGAAACATTTACAGTTTTCTTTTGAAACCATCTCTTGAGTCAAAACAATTACACTCCTATAGTGTCTCTTATAGAATTCAACAGGTTTTCCTTATCTCTTTGCAGATTTTCAGTTGGTCTTCTTTCTTCATAAACGCTAGAGGTCTTGATGGAGAAGCATTGGTGTAGATACGGCCACTTCAGTATTTTTAGAAATATGTACTTACAATTTCCCTCATCTAAATTGTATAACCTGATTTCCTGTATAGTTCCTATATGCCTCTTGGTTGCATCCACAGTTATTTCCAACTGTACTCATCTTTGAAAGACCTCTGGTTTATACAGATGAACTGCTGCATCATATTTCCTTCAATGTTTATAACAGACTTTATAGTGCTCTGTGATATTTCAATTTAGATTTTCTTAACCTCTTTCTCCTTGTTTTTGCTTTTTAATTTCCTTTGCTTTGAATTGTTTAAAAGTTTTCTTTATATTCCCAAACCTGACCAATCTATGTCAGGGTTAAAAGCTGCTGGTGCCTATCATGGCATTTTTGGGTTTAAGAAAGAAACCAACCATGTACTTCACCAGACCTTCTAACACACGCACATCCACGCAATCATTTTTGGCCATTTTAAAGTTAACCTAATCAGTACATCCATGTTGGGTTAAAATAATTTACATAGTGGAAATCCCACGCAGACATGAGGACTATATGCCAACTCCACACACAACACAAGTGTACCCAAGAAACTGCCCTACTGTGCCATCATTTTAATTACTGGCTTTTTATTTGTTGCAGTATTAAGTAAATGCAATGCTCCCTCTGGTTTTCTTCTGAACACATTCGCATCTTGAACATTTATTGGTAAACTCCATTTAAATAGGAATTACATTTCTGAAGACACTTGGTTACACCATAATCTAGGTGTTTAAGAGTAAGTGAGTCAAATACATAGAGACATTAGTTTTTAATTATAATTAATTTCAAAGAATCTGTAGAATTCCCTTTATACTGACACAAAAGAGTTTCGGTGTTGACTAATTTGAAAGAAACCAAGTAAAATACAATTGCATTCCTTGCTGTTACCCAATAAAATGTAAAATACTGTTTTATCAAACCCATTCATTCATTATTTTTTTAATATGCTTGTCCATTTCAAGGTTACAGGGAGAAGGAGCCTATCTCAGCACCTCTATGCATTAGGCAGGAAGCCTAACCCTGGACTGGGCATATTCACATACACACACACTCTCAAGAACTATTATGTTATAAATTAGCTTATTATTAAGTAATGTGATTCCAACCATCTCCCAAACACGCTCACAATCAAATGATGTGTTTTGGCAAAATCTAACATTAAGTGTCTCTTATTACTTTTTACACTGTAACTATTCACCAAATACCTGTTTAATTACAGATGAACTCACATAAAAGTATAGATAAGTACATATTTCTCATTTTTACCTGATTGTGTAGTTACCCATAGACCTTGTGTTTCTAATTTCCCTTTACGCTTCATGTTATCAATTGTACAACACATGAAACAAGCACAGCAATTTCCAGTTATAATGCTGAGCACGATGATGAGCCGCATGGAGCGGTAGACTGGGTAGACTGGTAGGTAGCGCCTTTGCTTTCACTGCTCAATGGACTGACGTTCCACTGGGGCCGGCCTGGTCTTTGTCTTTACTTCACAACCTGTTTCTGTGTTTGGTTTACCTCAAACCTGATCGAGTACGAGTAGACAGGTGCTGGTTTGTACACAAACCCTTACTGAAAAGTAATTATTCATTCGCTAATTCGTTCATCCGCAGAATGTTGTACTGTAGTTGCACTGCTTATCCTGGCGGCATCGGGCGCAAAACATAAATCAGCCATGAGTTCCCATCTAAACCACCACCGAAATGTATCACAAGTTTTGTTTTTGTAATTTGCAAACCATGTGTTAAAAGGGAAAACTATGCAATCTAGAAATATACCACGCGAAATTTACCATGCCTTTCAAGAAGATAACGGACTCGAAAATTGGATCCGTTAAGCGCTGAATCACCCACAATCTAAACACTTTATTGGAGGGCAACAATTAAAACGAGAGTAACCGAAGAGCTATTCTAAATGTCAAAGTCATTGGTGATATATTTATTTAAGCAGCATGCCAAATTCAAGTCTCCCCTTTAACTTTTTTAATAACGATTTCAATGTGCCGTGAGCTCTTCCCCGTCCCTGGCGGACCGATGCAATCTGATTAGTGTGATATTTTACAGCAGACGCGATGGAGCAATAAAGAAGAGAGCGCGGAAATGGGACTTCACCCATCAATTAGATCTCTATTAGCAGCCAATGCAGGCTTCACCACAGGAAATGTCACATCGCAGCACCAGTCGGCCTCCTCACCATTCTCCGTGCCCGCGAATTTAACACGATCAAACCTTTTGTTTGGTTTGGTTTGGTTTTGTTTTGCATCACCTGCTTATACCCCCCAGAAAAGCGTCGAGCGCCTGCAACCACCCTGCGGTGCAACCTACAAGCTTCTCCAGGCACCTGCAAAGCCAGGCGGACTCCACTTACGCCTCACAGGGCGACCCAGCCACATGTGATTCGGATTATAGACTTTATTATTCGTGCTCCTGCACTTCTTTTTAAAGGCAATTAACTGTACAATCGGTGTTGGACTGTACTTCGGAAGAGATCCACCTCTGCGAATTATACCTTTAACAGCAGTCGTGCTAATTAATATCTATTATTACACGTTATAGATCCAGCCAACAAAAAAAAAGACTTTCGGACGGGGTTAACTGAAATACAACAGTGAAGGGTTATCAGTCTCTTTAGCACGTAAATAAGGGGCGAGAACTGATAACATCAGGCTTGACGATTGTCTAAAATAAATCGTGCGCAGCTTTTTCTAAGATAAACAAAACTAAGTCGCCTTAATTAAAATGTACAATAAATAAACAGAGAAGGGTCTAGCTACGGCGGCTTGTAAGTGATCTCATACTCTAGAGGTTTACCTTTTGTTTGCTGAATTCAATGACACTACATTTCTTTCCCTTTGCGTTGAACGCCTTTAACATTTACCACAATGACACTTCTGAAAATTGGATAGGGATCATTTATCATCAATGACTTACTAAACCTAGACAGTATGACAACCGAGCTGAAACTTAATAATAATAAGTTAAGTTTTGTGTTAAGAAAATGGGCACAAGAATCTGGGGAATAGCTAAACTGAAAAGTTTAGTTTATAAAGAGGGCACTGTTGCTTTATTCAGGGCAATGAATTGATTTTTTTTTTACCTATCAGCACAGCTGAAGACATCGCTCAATGCCTGAATGCTGCCAAGCTGCCAAGATAGACATGCTCTGTGGCTTATATTATAATTTTCATAATGCTCTTTTATGCAGATGGAGACTCCATCGGCGAGCAGCCCGCAGAGACAGTGAAAGACGCTTTGAGTTTTCTGGTATGGTGGCTGATGAGAGCTGCGAGCCCCCCGCCGAAGTGAATGGCACGCCATGCCCCGGCCGGGGCGCGCCTCCTCCCGCAGCACCGCATACTACCTTCCGGCGCTCCTGTGCTCACATTAGCATTCAGGGCGACGAAATCCGAGGGACTGATGGAGATGTGGAGCAACCCCTAATGAATGGGAAACTAAATACCCTACATTACAAGGGTTTAGTAAAGTTCCCTTAGTCCAAGAGTGCTAAAAATAAATCATGTGCACATTCTGCCTGCAATACTTTTACATCATAAACGAAAGTCAATGGCTCAGTAAAGCAGTTGATCTTTAAAAAATGCTTTATTGATGTTTCTGAGATCAATAAAATGCAGTGCAGCGGGAAAAATGGCAAAGTCAAATCAACATTTAAGACGATAGATACAATTGAACGCATACAAACAATGAATTATAACTCTTTCACAATCATTCCTTGGGCACAATCATTCCCTGATCATTACAAGATACAGGTACTAAAAATGTATAGAAAGCTTAATATGCCCACCAGTAGGTAAATTAAGCCTTTTCTGTAGGTCAGGTTTTCAGTATCGTTAATCAAAATGTTTGTATAACGACAGCATTTCCTCCAAGAAAGCATATATTACTCAGTCCCGTCATCATACGAAAAAATGTACTTAATCATTTACAGTAAATATACAGTCCGTTTTATTGAAGAATATTGCTTACCTTCACACAATCCTTTTATCTTTTTGGATATTTTAAACTGGCCTATCACATAAAAGGTTTTGGTATATTTTGGTATTAAATGTATGCTCAAAAAGACTAAAACATATGATTTCCCCCATAAAATAGATATGAAATATTGGATAAAAGATTTAGGATCCCTATTATAATTTAACTTCTTTACCACGCAGTGTAACGGTACTGTATATTTTCATTTGCACGTGTTTGCACCAACATGTTTAGTCCATCCATTTTTTTAAACCCGTTTTTTCAGTTACGAGCAGCCATGACCATTCTGGTCACCCTAGGCGTAAGGAGCGAGTCATCCCTGGACGGGTCGCTTGTTGATTGTAAGTCCCACTCAAGCACTCATTCACACTGGACCAGTTTAGAGTTGCCAAGCAACGTGACGCGTGCATTGTGGGAGGAAATGCGCGAGTGAGGAGAGCTTGCAGATTCCGCACGGACAAATCTGGGATTTGAACCCTGGCCCCCGGTGCTTTGGAACGGGTAACCGTAGTGCCGACATACCCGATGTCAAATACGGTATTCTACACCAAGTATAAATAAAGTAGAAATCAATGTAAAATACACATTTAAGTAGTCTCTATCGATTCGTCTTTTTATGCAATTAACTGCTTTGCATTTTTTTCTAAAATAAGACAACTTGTCAGTCCCAGCATGATTTCAGATTTGTTTTATTTTTTAATATGTAATTCCTGTCTGAAGGTTATACTGTAAATATAACATTTGATATCAAAAAACATGACTTTAATGATCGTTGCTAATTGTAACTGTTCCAATAAGCGAAATGCACAGATTATTATCTTAATTAGATGAATCTAAAAGAAACGTGCACATCATAGCTTGCAGAGTTGTTCTGTCCTGCTGGGCCCAACATGTCCATCGTGTAATGTGAATTTCAGCGCAACTCACCTTTTTCACACAGCGCTTAAACCAGCTCCCGTTTTCCTACTTCCTGTTACACAATCAGAGGTTTTCCCCTCAAATTCTTCGTTCTTGAACAGCAAAAAAGTGGACACAAACCAAACTTTACTTCGCATTGTTTGTCTGAAAGGATATTCATTTATCATCTCTCAAGACAGCCAGGATCTTTATCTAGTTTGCCCGGTTTCCATCCTAAATTCAGCATTTTTATGGAAAACTGCAGTCATTTTGATTGATGAAATCTAAAGATGTCTAAAACGACACCAAGGTCCCCAACTGTGGAACTCCAACGGGGTTCTTCAATGTTGTTATTGTTACTGCAAAATAAAGGGAAAAAGTTAAGAAAACGGGCAAAAAGTTAACGGATCTAGTAAAAAAAAAAAAAAAAAAAAAGTAGCACGACTTGATTTAAGTTCCAAGCCCTTTATCTCAGTTGTCACGTGCAGAGTGGACATTATTTCTTTTTCAGAAACAATTCCCATTTAATTCTAGCAGCAATACAAATTTACTTTATAAACGCCCTTTGTTCATTTAACAAATTCTAAGCACATATTGTGCAAAAGGTGCCAAGGACAATGCGAAAAAAACCTTGTTTCATAAAATGTGAGAACTGAAATTTAAAAATGAACACAAACATGCCATTCTGATATTTATTCGGATTTTCAGCTGCAAAAGGCAGGAGAAACAGTGGGCTGCACCTTAACATTAAGACATTTCATATTTAATTTTTCCACAATATACCTTAAACTGCTAACATATATATTTGCACTTTACACAGGACATTGGCCCACCCTTATATTGACAGCATCATTAGGGTGTCTCCTTTCTTCCTTGAATACACAGAAGCATAGTAGAATAATGTCACCTGCCTAATTGTCCTAAATTGCTACCTCTTGTTAATAATAATCACCAAGATATGGCCCCAAGTGATGCCACCAAGACCTGGAAGATGATAGATAAATCCCTCACTAAGGGAATATCATGCTTGCTGTCTTCTGTCACATTACCCGAAGGGAATTACTATAAATCTTCCTTTATTTTAACCACGTTTGCCCTTAAAACTCCTTCAGGCAAGGGATGCTGTGTTAAGATTGCGCCTGTGTGCCAATGCTTAGGACCAGCTGCTCCTAAATACAGACAAGCTCTTGTCAATTAGGCCATTGACGAGCAGGTCCTCTAGAGCCCTGGGGCATTTTAGCAACCAGTATTGTACAGTCGCCACAATTAGTATCAATTTCTCCTACAGGACCTCCAGGGAACACATGCACAGCACAAGTAGAGTGTGAAAGAACTGGAAAAGCAACTCCAGTGATTAAAATCATAGTCTGAAATGTCGACCGTGGAATGACACTAAGCAGATGACAGTCGGGAGGAGAATGTGAGAAACTATATTTTTAGATGCCCTTTCCTGATTTTTTTTTTCCTTTTTCTTTCTTTAAGCAAGCTCCAAGGAAGAGGCACGCATAACACAGCAGAATGGTTGAATGAAGACATTCACAAAGTTACAGTCTCTTCTCACCGTGTCCTTTTGTGACCGGTGTCACCTCAGGCAGCTGGTGGCATGCTGCGCTCACAGGCTTCTGGCCTTTGGCCTGGGGAGGGCTGGACAAGGCCGTCCCTTCCCGGCTAACTGATCTGTGATGGTTCAGGTCAGCAAGGCCAAGCTTCCAGCAGGACAGGCAAAGCAACAGCAGCTGAGTAGAACAAAACCCCAAAAGCTCGGAAAGCCTGGGGGATCATTAGTGAAGGTGTTTGTTTAACTAATTAGCAAGCTGGGTAGTCAGGGGGAAATAGCTTGTAAGACAAGGCACCTTGGAGGAGAGGCCTGGTTCAAAGTACAGCATGGCGGCCTGGTAGTGATGGCTGTGTGGCCCACACTGAAGTTCAAGAACAGAATAAACAGCACATGCCAAAAGGGACAGCAGTCAACTGGGAGGCAAAAGAAGGCAAATGACACAGAAGAAAAAACGATTCAGCATTAAATATGGGAAAGTTTAGGGAGAGAGCCAAAAGGTCAAGAAAAGTCAACAAGAGAGCAGGCTTAATGACAGACGGAATTTAATATCAAAAATACATAAATCTCCAAGTGAGGGCAGCAACATAATAGGCACAAAGAGGCAGAGTGTTCAAGTCAACATTGATTTGTTAATGGGGACAAAATGGATTGCTCCAGGTTGTTAACATTTAACACAAAAGTTAACAAGAGAATAAAAGTTGCAGCTTCCAAAGAAGTCCTTTATATCACATATTGGGGACACAGAAGGGATTTCCTGTGGAATGGCAAATGACTAACAATTGTTGTGATATAGAGAAAATGTGAATATTGTTCTGCCATTGCATACAAATGTCATTTTGAGGTTAAAACTGTCTCATTCACCCAGTGCTACAAATCTCTGTGTTGGGCCTGCAGTGATTATGTTGTTGCACCTTGTGGTAGATTTTTGAGGTACTATTAAGGGTGAATGTTTATTTCTTTATTTAAACACAACAACCACCCCACCCCAAAGCGCACCATTTTAGTTCAGAACAACACCTAATTCTTTACAGTGGCCAGTGTATGTTAAGTACAGTACATTACTGATTATCTCATCCAAGTGGCATGTGATTATAGTCCGCCTGGGTCAGTGGTAGCCAGTCCATCCATTTGGAAGCATAGTAATTGCCTCAGGTCTGACACAGTGTCTTGCACTTCTGGGGGCTTCATCAATCTCGATCCAATTATCCTATTGCTCAAAATTTGTTGTTGTCCTGCTCCTCAATTCACCCTTTTACTCGATTTCAAGCACCGATAATATGTTTATGGTGGATGCCCTTCCCCTGTGCTCTTGCTGGTAGTTGCCTTTTCAATCCTGTAGAATCTATTACTTTTCATTTTCAAGTGTTTTGGTAGAAGTGTAGGAAGCACATGTTTCTGTGATTTTCATTTTACATTTTCCTGGCAGAATTGTGCATAATCTGTACTGACAAACAAAGTAGAATGCAAAGGATCTTCAAAAAATACTTGAGATAGTATATAGCATATAACAATATTATACTATTATATTGCATTTCCTGAGGTATATGATAAAGATAACTTGTTTATGTAAAAATGTCCCTTTACTCATTCATAAATGCATATTGCAGCATGCAGGATTATATGGAGCAATTAGAAAAGAGTTAGTCACTGCCTGGCATTACTTTTGCAGGTTCCTCAAAATTCCCATCCTGTTTGATTTTAATATATTTGACCGTGTAACAATTTTTTTTTTTTTTTCAGCAATAAGTTTCCAATGTTTTTTCCACTAGTCTCCAGACTGTCTCCAATAGTTTAAAATTCCATAATTCTTCATAAAATGCATTATTATTAGGGAAATCCTTCCTTTTTGACAATTTAATAGTGCAAACTAATCATCTGCGTGACACTGGCCATTCATCTCTACAATGGGATACACAAAGAAAAGCCTTTTTTTCCTTCTTCTTCTTCTTTTTTTTTACCAGGCCTGTCCAATTCTTTTCTATTTCAAGAAAATGGTCCCTCACAATACCACCCTTGTCAGGGCCTAATGGTTATGTTTATGAAGCCAACCATACCAGTGTATGAAGTTAATTTTCTGCTGAATTAGAAAATGATGTAAGTCACAAAAACAACAAAGATGAACTGTTCGTTTGTGTCTTTGCTCAGGCTTTTAATCCAAGAACGCGGCTCTTTAAATTATTTACTGTCTCATACCCCTGAGAACTGCCTATAAACTCTTCAAAACTGTTTACCATGTTATGGATTCTGGAGTGAAACAGCTCAATTTAGCACTCATTTAAAGCAATTTTTGAAACATTTTTCCAAAGGGAATAGCCAACCAGCAATATTCCAAGGGGACCTCACCTTCAGCATCTCCAATAACGTCAGCCTCGGCACCACTCGATTACTGGGATAATTTTTAATATATATGCAATAAATGTTCACTTTGTTACCTTGAATGACAGGAAATAATATTGGCAAATCTTAATATCCATCCATTACCTACAAATGATCTCCACATAGGATATATTTGCCTTTGATTAATTTATTTTCAGATACTGCTTGATAACACAATAACTATAGGCATGATCATGACATTTGCTCTTTAGGGGGTTATCAGATAAATCTGTCTCATTAAAGATGAGAAGATGAAGTTGTTCAAATCTTATTAATTATTAATTGGTAAATTAATTTTCCAGCTCATCCTGGAAGGGACAACAGGAGAGTTATTAGCTACATTACATATGACTGTTCTATATGAGGGTGCAATGGGGAAAGAAAGAAAGAAAGAAAGAAAGAAAGAAAGAAAGAAAGAAAGAAAGAAAGAATCTACTTTATTAAAGTAGATAGATAGATAGATAGATAGATAGATAGATAGATACGTGGCTTTTGTGAATAGAGCTGTAATACAGTGACACTGAAATGTATTTAAAGCGTTATCCTACACAGCTTACTCCTAAACCTTTATCAGTTTACCAAATAAAAAGTACGTTTCAGAATACACATTTTACAGACTGTGATATAGTAATGCTAACTTATTATTATTTAAAATGTTTGCAAATGTCCTTTAAAACTTTCCACACTACAGCAGTGTTGTTACACTCTATCTGCAGTATCTATTTATCAAAAAATAAATTATACATTTTGGCAGAAGGTTAAAAGTTCAAACAATTGTTATTTACGTTATTTTGTAATAATAAAAAAAACATAACGCGTTCTTACATACTTTGATTTTTTTCGAGAGTTTTACGCACTTATGGAGACATCCAAAAATATTTTTAATGATATTGAAATGTTAAATTATTTGAAGGTTCATGAGACGATTTTTGTTTCATACGAAATGTGTGCAGCATTGATGCGGATGTTGTATTGAGATGCCACTTCTTTTCCTAACTACAGTATTTTGATACATTCCTAGAAGACAACCTGAGATTTCACAGTCCGAATACTATAATGTCATTTATGTTTTGTTTAGGCTGAGTAAATTTTCCTTAAATAGGCATATCTTTTAAATTCATCAGAATCCCGTGCCTTTATGCTCTGGCGCTGAAACACAAAGCCGTAATTCATTTTGGTGTATCGACTTAATTTGACCCCGCCCTCATCTTTATTACTGTAAGTCAACCTTTATTTTAGATCGAGTGACTTGCATAAACAGAGCTAAGTAGTTTACTCGACTGCTCCCACATATATTAAATGTATATTCTCTCATTTGCGTTGATGCAGACGTTTCACTATATACCAAGACAGACAAGTAAAATAAATACGTAAATATCGTGTGATCTACAAGCTTTGTCTATTTACATGTGAGAATTGAGAAGATACTCCTGAAAAGTCAGTCATGTGAAAGCGGGCCCTTTTGGAAAACTTTTCAAGATTTTACTTCTAATTTTTGTAAGAAGCCCAACACTTCGATACAGGTAATATTGATCCAATTTAAGAGTGACCGTAAAATGAAAGAAATTCAGAATTAAAACAAACCTTGAGAAAAATACTCAAAATCTAACTGAATTAGCCATCCTTGTTGTACCGCATGCGCGTGAACCAGTTCCAATTTTCCTTTGTACAGTGCCTTTGGAAATGTGTTTGCAAACCTATTTTAGCTAATCTTTGGTGTCCGCCATTGAAGACTATGACTTGTATCACAGGGCTTTATCAATACAGTTCATATAACTTTAACATTTTTTCCCGACAAAGACCTAAAATGTTTTTCATCACGGAGAAATATTTCGAATATCAGCACTAGTACTTCTTCAGAACGAATTTTGAAAACAACGTATAGAATCCGCCTGTATTTATACAGTTGCGATTTAACGGCCACTTCTGCTTTGTGTAGCTTTGTGCACTTAAGACTTGCCCTTTAAAGTAGCACTTCACTTCGTGAAAAGAGTAAATAATTATTTATCTAACAAGTGGAAAACATGAACCCAAGGAACCCGACTTACGATTAACAGTTTATATTATATACTATAAAATCAGTTTGGGTGTTCTCAAAATTACGGAATTATCAAACCTGCTTAATCCACATCATGGAACAGCGGTATGACAGTATTACCCTTGTAAGCAGACGTTTCTATTGGTTTATGAATAGATGCAGCTTAATCTTATTCACAGAATACTTCTATACAATTCTTTTTTTATGTTCTGTGCATTTAAAATACTAATTAATTCTTTATTTTATAAAGCGCTATTCATCGTAACAAACACATGATTGTGACAGAATCTGTAATTTTGCAGTTGACGCCTAGTCAAATATATTTTTACTTTTTTGTAAATATGAACCCGGGGCCTTTTTATAAACTGCAGATTTTTAGACAAACTACGATTTTGTAAATAATAATAATAATAATAAAGACCTTTGCATTACTTCAGACCGTCTGCTTAAGTACAGTAATAACATAAAGCATTATCCGTTTATAGTTACTGTTGAGAGTTATGCCGAAAACTGAATGTTTAATTGGCTAGTATACAGAGCTGAAAGTGTCACGTAAAACTTGCAATATAAAATGTTTGTTAATATCCGAGACAGATTTGATGTGTATAACTGCACCAGACTGCGCTTAAACAAATGTCTTGGGA